>NC_142945.1:42573713-42576213 GCF_046866305.1 Octopus bimaculoides | reverse complement strand
GAGAGGGAGAGAGAGAGGGAGAGAGAGTGGGAGAAGTTTGAAATTGCAGGGAAGAATATTAAAAGAACAGGTGTTTTCTCAAGAGGAATCGTCTTGAAGAATGAAGGAAAGCAAAAATTAAAATAACACTATTACGAAAAAAATTATCTAAAATTCCTGGGTGATTTCATTTACTGATTGGTCTCAGTATATATAACATATATGTATGTACATATATGTATACATATATATATATATATGTATACATATATATATATGTATACATATATATATATAAATATGTATATATATATATATATATATATATATGATATATATATATATATATATATATATATATATATATATATATATATATATATATATATATATATATGTGAGTGTGTGTGCATAAATATATATGTGTGTACATATATGTATACATATATATATATATATATATATATATATATATATATATATATATATATATATATATATATATATATATATATATATATACGCATACGTGCATACATACAGACACACACACACGGACACACACATATAGATTGATAAATAGATAGATAAAAAGATAGATAGATAGATAGATAGATAGGTAAACAGATATGCATATATATATATATATATATATTACGTATAATTATAAATGTATGTAAACATGCAAAAGTTGAAGCATATATATGTGTGTGTGTGTGTGTGTGTTTGTGTGTGTTCGTGCGTGTGTGTATCCTTCGAATTTTGCATGTTTATTTCTTTAAGTTCGGAGAAGTAAATCATTTTTATTATATTTTTCATATTTTCGTTTGTTTTTCTGTCTTATTACGATTAGATTTATATTGATATTGTAACAACAGACGTTGTTGTTGTTGTTTTGTTTACTGTTGTTGTTGTATTACTTATAGTTATTAATTTTTTGCTGTTATCGTTATTGTGTCTGGATATTTCAAGTGCCTTTGGATATTGGTTTCTTTCTTTTTTTTTGGGGGGGGGGGGTGTGAGGCGGTGGAAAGACGAGGGATATTTTCTTGGTTTTAATTTCCATGTGTTTCGCCTTCGAAGTTTCATTTTAGCGAAGAAAAACCAATGTGTCTAAATACACATCTGCACTTACACATAGATACATAGATATATAAACTCACACACTCATATATATATATATATATATATATATATATATATATATATATATATATATATATATACAGTATATATATGTATATATATATATAAATATATGTACGCTCATAACATTATATATATATGCATATATAAATCTTTCTCTCTCTCTCTCTCTCCATATATATATATATATATATATATATGTACATACCTGCATGCATACATATATACATACATGCATGCATACATATATACATATGTATATATATACATATATATTTAAATATATACATATATGTATATGTATAAAGATTAAGAGAGATAAATTAATAGATAGATACACACATACATACATACATATATACTACATGCATGCATGCATACATGTATACATATGTATGTGTGTGTATGGATGAATTATTGAACGTGGTGTTATTGCATGTTTGGGTAAGCATCACTATTTAGTTTAAATTTTTTTGTTATACAAATGTCAAGAAAGTATGCTTCCAAATGTTATGCGTGGCAACGATATTCATATTCAATAACCATATGTCTCCACTTACACATAGATACATAGATATATAAACTCACACACTAATATATATATATACACACATGCTCATAACTTTATATATATGTATATTTAATATATGTAAAGATTAATAGAGAGAAATCGATTGATAGATACACACATACATAGATGCATATATACATACATGCATGCATTCATGTATACATACATATCTGTGCATATTTGTGTGCATGGATGGATTATTGAATGTGGTGTTATTGCATGTTTGTGTAAGCATCACTATTCAGTTTAAGATTTTTTGTTATACAAATGTCAAGAATGTATGCTTTCAAATTTAATGTGGGGCAACAATATTCATATTCAATAATCATCAGTTATTTGCTGCAACAAAATTAACCTCAAAGAAAGTGAAAGATTTCCTGAAGTTTCGACAACGTCTACGACCATTTTCAGAAGTGATAAGCGTTGTCGAAATTACCCTCCTTGAAGCGGTCTCATGCAAATTGATTCGATTAATCTCACTAACAAAGGGATCACTGTGTCTCATTAATAGATTGTCTATTGTATGTAGTATTGAAGTGCATTGATTAATATCAAGGCCGCAAAATGGCAGTTTTGTGAGAGTGCTGAATAGATTGTTACGTACTTCTCGTTCCGACACTGTCTGCACTGAGATTGTATCCCACTGCGAGAAACTTTGCCATTTATCCTTTGTGGTTCGATAAATATAATTACCAACTCAGAGTGATGAATTGGTTATCCTTTCCGGCTTTGTGCAAACTGAGTTCAATCTCGTCTTTGAAAAGCAGAAAAAAATAACACTTCCAGGGGCTACTACTGACTGCT
>NC_142945.1:42561213-42568713 GCF_046866305.1 Octopus bimaculoides | reverse complement strand
ATCCAGAAACATGGTTGAGCAAAACCTCCGGCTTTGCAATGAAGCGAGTGTTATTTCGGATTCCCTTCTAACCAACATATATGCACAGATACATACGTACAACGATGGGTTCCTATTTGATTGCCAGTGCGGAAAAAATAATTGATTAGACCATACGAACAATATCTATATCCATAGCTTACTTACCTCCCCTATCTCCATTCATAAATAAAGAGAATACAACATATGTTGATGCTAAGGCGGTGATCTGGTAGAATCATTAGCACGGCAGGCAAAATAGCGAGGAGTACTTCGTCTGTCTTTATATTCTGAGTTCAAATTCCGCCGAGTTCGACTTTGTCTTTCATCCTTTCCAGGTTGACAAGTTCCAGTTGAGTACTAGGGTCGATTTATCCACTCTTCCGAAATCAATGGCATTGAGCAAAAATTTGAAACCTGTTTTATATATGTGTGTGTAAGGTGGTGAGCTGGTAGAACAGTTAGCATGTTGAGAAAAATGTTTAGCGGCATCTCGTCTGTCTCTACGCTCTGAGTTCAAATACAATCGAAGTCGAATTTGCCTTTCATCGTTTCGGAGTCGATAAAATATGTACCAATTGAATGCTGTGTTCGTCATAGTCCATCTCCCGAAAATCTGGCCTTGTGCCAAATTTTGAAATCAATTTTTATATCCGTTGATGCTGTGAGTAAAACTAGAGCTTGGAAGAAAGATTGTTTCCGATGTCTTTGGAGAGAAGTCTGATCTGATCATTTTCAATAACACCATATCCCATGAAGAATTTTAATGCCAGTGCTAGCAATAGCCCAAATTTTAGATTACTAGTCTGGATAATCGAAGAAATCCGCAATGTATACATCATTTATACATCACAAATGAGTGGTGACATCCATATCAACCGGGCACTTCATACGATCTATATTCGAAAGAATATAGGTCTGTAAGCAGAAGGTTGATTAAGTTAGGCTTACCCCCATCCAATACTTTTGACCCTCAATAATTACAGTTCAACACAGTAGTGGGCAGTTGAGCTCAGTAGATAACGTTGACCTCGGTAATTAGTTTTTATCAGTAAGGATCATCTGGGTAAGGACCAGTTACTTATATAAGTAAAGCACATCTGAGACCATATAACCTAAATAAGTACACGTCAGCTTATGAAATACATTTGGCTTCAATAGTTTGAATACTGTGAGGAAACCTCATGTGAGTATGAGAACGGGTTACTTAGTAAAGCCCAGTTAGGTATTTTAACCGCAGTATATACAGGGCAACTAATAAAGTACATTTGATCTGAATACTCTAAGGTAGGAGTTTCAAACTTTTTGACTTGCGGACCCCTTTATATTTCAGGCTTTACCTTAGGAACCCCCTCATAAACGCTTATGAAATTTATACATAAATATTTACTTAAAATAACATATATTTTTACATTTATTTATTTAACAGTGTTTAACAAATAGGTTTATTGTCAATTAAAAGATTTCGATTAAAAAACATATATAAAATCAAATTGCCCATAAAAAGTATTTTCTGTCCACGGACCCCCTCCCCTGTCTTGTCCTTGCGGACCCCCTGTGGTCCGCGGACCACAGTTTGAAAACCCTAATGCGATCTCACTGTATACAGTATATTCCAGCGAGGAAGCTTCATAGGAGTGTGGTTCACTTAAATGAGGACAGGTTACTTATATAAGTAAAGCACAGTTAAGTGTTTTAACCTCAATAAGTTCAGGTCAGCTGAGAAAGTACATTTGACTTCAAAACTTTGAGCTGATATCAATAAGTGCAACTGATCTCAGAGTAAACTGATAACATCAGTTAACACATACATATCTCCGTTGTAAGAAAGATTGTCAGTTTAACAAATAATTGCGTAGTAAATATATTATTGGATGATAACTAAGCATCTCGCGATGACGAATTGGACAATAAGTCGTGTGTGTATATATACATACATATATGTATATATAAATATACACCAGTGTGTGTGCGTGCATGTGCGTGCGCGCGTGTGTGTGTGTATGTATTTCTGTGTGTAAACTAATATTGTGAAAACACGAGTCTCTTCTGCACTTAAATCAACTATAAAATATCTGTGTTACATTTTTACTGCAATTTTGTATTTAAATATTTAGTTAATGTTTGTCGTTTTGCTGTGAATATCTGTTGGTGTCTATTTATACAGACACACACAAAGATATCTACGTACATCTAGATATAATATATATATATATATATATATATATATATATATATATATATATATATATATATATATATATATATATATATATATATATATATATATATATGCATGTATATACATATACACATGCATATGTGTGTGTGTGTTGGTGTGTTCGTACCCCAAAGAAAATGGAATTTTGCAATATTATTTTATTCACTGAGTTTAACATATTTACACTTTTATCGTCTTCAAATATTCACCATTTGAAGCAATGCATTGGTCCAGATGCGCTTTCCACTATTCAATGCAGTGCTGGAACTCTTACAAAGTGGTGACTTTTAACGCTTTCATTGTTCCCCCCTCCCACATCCCACTCTTGCACATCTGCAAATTCCATAGAACGAGCTTCCGTCACCAGTGATGACTTCCGAAAAAAGTTCGGACCAACTTCCCACTGTTTGTTCTTTTAGTTCACGACACTTAATCAGTGGTGACAGATGTTGATCTTCATTGAGCAAGTGAGGCACAAATGTTGCTGCAACTCTTTTCATTCGCAAATTCCTCGCTCAAAATTCGTTGGCGAGAACTCTAGGAAATGCCAGCCAAATCAGCAAGTTCCTCAATTGTTCGGTGACCGTGGTCCAAGACCAGTACATGAATTTTCATGATGTTTTCAATTGTTCGGGAGGTCTACGGTTGTCCTGAAGGTAGTTGATCTTCAAGCAACAAGTAACCATTCCTAAATGGAAATCACACGAAAACTTCTGTTTTGCTCATGGTAGCGTCCTTCTTAGCTGTTTGAAGCATGACAATTGTTTCGATCACGGTTTACCCCAGCAGAAAATAGTATTGTGCCGAAGCACGTTGTTCCTTCGTTTCAGAGGAGAAACTCCACAAAAGAAAGACGCGCCACGTGGGAGCACAACCTCAGACAATGACGCATGAACAACAACGGGTTTATAGCACAGAGAACATTTCCGGTTACTTTTGGGTGCCCCATCTTATATACATATAACACATATATGTAAATATATATATATATATATATATATATATATATATAAATATATATATATATATATATATATATATATATATATATATATATCACAATATAATTACATGTTGTTATTGTTGTTCTTCTTGTTCTTTTTCTCCTTCTTCTTTTCCTTCTTCTTCTTCTTCTTCTTCTTCTTCTTCTTCTTCTTCTTCTTCTTCTTATTATTATTATTATTATTATTATTATTATTATTATTATTATTATTATTATTATTATTATTTTGAAACGGTTTGCGGCCCCATGCAACGTAAAGTTTATGAGGTGTGTCACAGGAGTTTAGCTTGTCAGGTTATACGCACTCACAATTGTTCTCTTCCCTATCTCCTAACGCTTCTATATTTCCTTTCTGATGAAGGCCAAACTTCCGAAACGTTATGACATGCCGCTTTCATTTCAACCTGTCAAGTGTTAATGTAATTCACCAAACTTCTTTATTGACTTTTGTAAACCTTGTCTTTATACAAACGCCCAGAGTGAGAGGAGAAGAGAGAAAGAGAGAAAAGGGGAGAAAAAAGCGAGCGAACGAGTGACAGAGCGTGAGAGAGAGAAGGAGTGAGAGATAGCGAGCATGTATTGAAAGAAATGATAATAACTATGGAAATGAAAACCTAGTAGTTGCAGAAAAATTGGAAATAACTGATTCCTGAAATTGCATTATGGCATGTTCTAATGTGGTGCATGCCTACATTGATATCACGTTAAACTGATTAATGCTTTATATGAAGCTGTAACAGATGATCCTGACAACACAGATAACTACCCTCACAATATGAATCAATATTGAACATTATCACGTCTCAGAATCTTCCTGGTTTTTAGTCTCGTTCGACATTTGTTAACTCATTTTATTATATAACGTAATTGGTGCCAACAAACACTATGTGTCTCAGATTCCCAACGAATTAATTATAGGTTTTACAGTGTTTCTGACAGCGAACGTCTCATGAGAGTTTCGTGAACGGGTAATTAAATATAACAATGTACAAATAATACTTTTACTATTGAATTTCTTTTTACAAATATTCTTATTGCATGTTCCTTTTCTTTACTTTTTGCAGTCCTTTTCTTTATTTTATTGGTGAATAAAAATGACTTTTGAATATAAGGTTTGTAATAGGCTAATCTGATAACCGTTTGACTGCACTTTTGACAGTGAGAGCGACAAGTGAATATCCGTAATTCTGCAGTTTCAATGTACTGCGTTTCAATGTACTTTTATCAATTTACCTTTTTAACAATATTTTTGTGGTATGTACGTATGAAAATAGAAATACAAAACCAAGATTTTACAGAATAAATGCTTTCGTGCCATATTTCAACTGAAGATATATTTGTCTAAGTATCCATAAAATAAGTTTGACATAATTAACAAGCTGGACAAAGGGATCACATACTACTCTCTGTCTTGTGTGTATATGTATATATATATACATACATACATACATACATATATATATATATATATATATATATATATATATATATATATATATATATATATATTATTATTGCATAAGTATATGCATATGTATGTATATATATATGTACGTAAGTATATTCACATCATTACACACATAATATACACTATAAAGTAGATAGATAGATAGATAGATAGATAGATAGATAGATAGATAGATACACATATGTATGTGACCGTTAATATATGTCCATATATATGACATTAAGCGCGTGCACACATCAATTTCTTACAATAGGTATCTATGAATCAATAGGTAGATAGAGAGAGAAAGTGGGGACAGATATACAAATAGGTATGCATTACAAGAGTGGGTGTATGGAGAGTGTGTGAGAGGGAGAGAGGGGTGGGAGATAAAACATCAGACCCTGCTGCGCATTGATATAATGAAAATGAAATAACCTGAAGGATATCATTTCAGATATCTCTTTTACATCACGATATTTGAAAAGTTATTTCTTGGATAACGTACGTGTTTCCTGTTTTAAGGTCTTATAGTTTACGGTCGCTTTTGACTCTATTCCGTATGTATGTGTGTGTGTGTGTATATATATATATATATATATATATATATATATATATATATATATATGCATATACATACATATATATGAGTATATATATATATAAGTATATATATACGCATTTATATATTCATATATATGAGCATGTAATTTTTTGTGTGTATATATGTATATATATATATATATATATATATATATATATATATATATATATATATATATATATATATATATATATATATATATATATATATACATATATACCTATAAATGTATACGAATATACATACATATATATCTATATATGTTTGTATGTATGTATGTATGTATGTATATGGGTGTATGTATATCATTGACGTCATATGAATTTTATAAACTTTCTTGAGAATGTAAAAATTTTCTTATTTAGAAATACATCAATCATACATATAAATTTATACATATTACTTGTAAATTTCGGGTTGGAAATCCCTTTTGGATAGAAAAAATTTCGAGGATGTCTTCAACTTATTCTATTGAAAATGATTTTTTTTTTTTTTTCAAGTCAGAATTTACCTGCCGTTATGTACATCATTATGTATGTGTGTGCTTCAAGGTATTCCAAAAGAGAATTACATATATATATATATATATATATATGAAAACTACATCTGTCTTTTATATCTATATTTTTATTTTAAGCTATATAATTAAATTCTTTTTCACAACTAGAATAATTAACTAATGTAACATTCATGTTTTAATCATGATCACTTTTAAGCAACAAGACTTTTAAACTCCTAACGCCTAAGTGTTAAAGTAATTAGCAATTTCAAATCGATGTATTGTTACTGCACACAGTAATTCATAGCAGTGTGGTGTGAAGTTAATACATTAGTCGTTAGATGGCTCCGGGTTATCATATTCTGAATCATTCTTTTCATTGTTCAGTTGTTTTTTGATCATATATATAGATATGTATATATCTCTCTATATATATATAGATACACACATACACATATACAAAGAGAGACACAGAGAGACAGAAAGAGAGAGAGATATTGATTGAGAGATATACATATATACGTATGTATGTATATATACAAATGTATGTGTATATATATATATACATACATATATATATATATATATATATATATATATATATATATATATATATATATATATATATATATATATATATATATATATATATATATATATATATATATATATATATATATATATATATATATATATATATATATATATATACCTGTTGGGTCACCTGGAAAGCCTTTGTTTCGTGGTTTTATTTTTCTTCTTTTCCAGGTTATTTCGCATGCAGTCAACGAATGTGACATCGAAAAGAAAGATTTGCCTGCTATTTCTTGCACTCCCTGCTACCACGTAACAGGTATTTCGGGTTCGTTATCGCAAAGACATGTTACTTGGTAGCAGAGCGCGCTAGAAATAGCAATCAAATCTTCAGAGCTGAGATATGTTGAATGCACTCGAAAAGATTTTTGTAATGGGGCAATCATTCGCTTTGACTCTCAGAACTGTCATCCAGATCAGCTGGTTTTGTTCGTTAATTTCTGCAAAAAATTCTTATTTATTTACTTTTGTTTTAAAAGGAAAGAGTGGAGAAAGTGAAAGATCTTCGCATACGTATTGACGTAAGTGCATATACATAACATACCCATTCACTCTCTCTCTTTCTCTTTCTCTCTTTTCCTCTCTCAATTTACCTCTCTCTTTCTCTCTCTATCTTTTCCTTTCTCTCTCTTTCTCTCCCTCTTTTCTCCTATTTCTTTCTCTCTCTCTTTTTCCGTCTCTCTCTTCCTCTCTCTCGCTCTTTCACACATACAAGTCCATTTCATATACACGTATATACATCTTTCACTTTCATTCTTTCACTTTAAAACAAATGTAAATAAATAGAAAAAATTTTGGCGGAAATTAACAAACTTCGGACGACAAGCAAAAATCATCATTCACTTGAAAATAATTTTAAAAAACATTAAAATATAGTCTGTCTAAAGAAAGCTAAAATATAAATTCTTCCGGTACAGACAAGTTATATTTTTGAAATCACATTCAGTTAAAAATATTTCTAATTGATTAAAATGTTGTGTACGGGAAAAGTCGAGGTTTTTTTGTTTTTGCTTAGAGAGCGCGAAGACTGTGTGTGTGTATATGTCACAAATAGCGGACGTGTGTTTGTGTTGACTCTCAAGCCATGCCATTCATTACACGTGTGTGTAGTCTG
>NC_142945.1:42536213-42556213 GCF_046866305.1 Octopus bimaculoides | reverse complement strand
TTATTTAATTCATTTTGTTTGTTTTTTGTCTTGGTGTTATTCTTCTCCCGGCTATTCTTGTATTTGATTGTTGTTCTTGGAATTCTAGTTATTGTTCTTATGTCAAGTTTTCATTGAAAACTAAAAATTACATGAACAAGAAAGCGACAAACGAAAACGGCAAGAAGTAAGAGAGCGATAGACAGATATGGAGGCGGACAAACGCGACAAACGAAAACTGCAAGAAGGGGATCGATAGACAAATGTGGAGGCTGACAGGAGCGACAGACGAAAACGGCAAGAAGAGAGCAATAGACAGATAAAGAAGAGGACAAGTACGACAGTAAAAATAAAAGAGATAGTGAGAGTGGGGGATAAAAAGAAGATAACATCAACACAAACAATTAACCGAAAAAAATTTAACAATAACAAAAACGAATATATATATTATTGAAAACAGTTTGATTCGGTTCCACGCACCTTAAAGTTTCGTTACCCTCTGACAGATGCATGTTTCTCACAGGCTTTAGATTAATCAATGAGTAATCTAAAGCCTGAAAGAGATGGGCTTCTGTAAGAGGCCTGCGAAACTTTAAATTGCTGGAAACGAAACAAAGTGTTTTAAGTAGAAATTATTTCAAATTTTTACCACCAGGGCACCAAAGTTGTGGTTATAGAGTTCAGCAGGGTCGCCACCACTCTTTGCCGGAGCCTCATGGAACTTTAGGTATTTTCACTCAATAAACACTCAAAATGCCTAGTCAGGGAATCGAAAGCACGATCCTACGACCGCGAGTCCACTGCCCTTTGCGCCTCCACTTATGCATATTTATATAAATATATATTCGTGTGTGTGCGCACTCCCGCGCGCGTGTACATATATGTGTGTGTATATATATATATATATATATATATATACATATATATATATATATATATATATATATATATATATATATATATATATATATATATATATATATATATATATATATATATATATATATATATATATGGTGAATGCGCATGTTTAGAGCGTCGGGCTTACAATAGTGAATTTGTGAATTCGATTCTGGACAATGCTGTGTATTGTGTTCTTGAGCATGATATTCTAATGCAAGTTGCTCCAGTTCGCTGAACTGTAGATATGAGTTGCGATGTTACAGGTACCAAGTTGTATCGGTCTTTAACTTGCACTCGGACAGCATCTGTGTCGTGGCTGGAAGAGACTGTTATGCAACGTGAACGGCTGTTCGTCTTCCGCAAACATCCTTGCGAAGACTTTCCCCTCGGAGTGGAACTTTCTCCATGCAATCCCAGTCATTCATGACTTAAGGAGATTGCACGGAGAATCCCTTTACCCTTACTCTTTTATACACACAGCCGCGCGTGCACATAAACATACACACACACACACTCACACACACACATATGCATATATCCGGCATTTTGGGTAGCTCGGTTTTCACGGAGTCTCTCCAAGTCTAGATGCTACTTAATCGAATTTCGACGTCACATGTCTGGTGCTACTGTCATATGATAAGAATGTCGCAGAAAAGATGGGAAGATTCGAAAAGATAATTCTTGAAGGTCAAACCAATCCACAAGTGGCCTAGGGGTAGATCAAAAGCATGATGCTTGTATACTATCCATAGTATCATTCGATCGTGATCGGTAATCCAACCGGAAAATCAAATGACGAATGCTTCTGATAGGACCCTCTAGGTTGGGAAATGCTGTGGACCCTACAAACACGATCCTCCTTGAAATTTGGTGCAGAGAAACTGATTAAATAGATGGATGGATATATGTGTGAGCGTACGTGTATATGTGTGTGTGTATATGTATATATATTAAGATGTATATATTAAGATATTTCTTAATGTGAAACGAATGTTTATGCCCTGTAGGTAGAAATATGCATCTGTGTGTGCGTGTGAGTGCGTGTGAGTGTGTGTGTGTATGTGTGTGTGAGTGTGTGTACGTGCGTGCATGAGTGCGTGCACATTTATGTAATATATGCGTGTGTCTCTGTGTTATATAACACGCACACGTACGCAAACCAGACACACATACACACACACTCGCACGCACGTGCACACACAAACGCACACATATACACACTAGCTCAATTCTTCGCCTTATCACAATCTTCATATTCTACAGAAATTTCTCGCAAGCTTTTCATCTTTTGTAAATGAGAATCAAAAAGATGGTTATTTTACTTCCTGTTTTGTGTTACATTTTTTTTAATGGAATTTTTTCGTTATTTTTGTTTCGGTCTTCAGTGTTTTGTTGTTGTTTTTTTTTTTTTCTTCCCAGAGATTTGCATGGAAAATAGAAATATTCTTCAAGTACGGCATTTGGTATCTCTTTTTCAGGATTTTGCGGTTGTTGCTCTTTCGGTTATTATTATGTTGGTGTTCTTCATTCTGGTGGTGGAGGTGGGTACTAGTGATGATATTGGTGGTGGTAGTGGTGTTGGTGGTGATAGTTGTGGCGGTGGTGGTCATGGTGGTGGTGGTGGTGGTTGTGGTGGTGGTAGTAGTGGCTGTGGTGATTGTTGTGGTTGGTGATGGTTGTGTTGGTGGTTGGTGGTGGTTGTGGTAGTGATGGCGGCGGTGGTGGTGATGGCGGCGGTGGTGGTTGTGCTGGTGGTGCTGCTGGTGGTAGTAGTGTTCGTGGTGATTGTGGTGGTTGGTAGTGGTAATGATGATGGTTTGATTGATGGTGCTTCTGGTACTGCCTGTGGTGGTGGTGGTGGTCGTCGTCGTCGTCGTGGTAGTTACTGTTTGTGGTGATTGTGGTGGGTGGTAGTGGTGATGATGGCGGTGGTTTGTGGTGGTGGTAATGATGATGGTGGTGGTGGTGGTGGTGCTGCTGCTGCTGCTGGTGGTGGTGGTGCTGGTGGTGCAGGTGCTGGTGGTGGTGATGATTGTGGTGGTGGTGGTGATAGTGGTGGCGGTAGTGTCTTTGGCATCGACGGTGGTGGTGAGCATGGTTGTGTTTTTCTGACTCATTATTGTGTTATAAATATCATCGTTGTCAGAACGCTGTCGACCACCACGACCACCACAACAATAATGTCGATGATAACAAACGTGGGGGAAGATGAAAAACAGAAAAGAACCGAGCACGAAGAAACTAGTTTTGTTGGGCATCGGTAAATATCGCGAATCTCATGTTTCTGCAATTGTTAGTAAAGTTTGGTATGGAGGAGGAAACAAAATTTGGTGTTTCGTGACACACAGCTTGCTGGGAATAATGTTTCTGCCTTGTTACTCGTTTTGAGTAAGTTTGACGTTACTACTGATGTGTGAATATGTCTATATGTATATGCATACATACATATACATATACACACATATATATGTATATATGTATGTATGCATATATGTATATATATGTGTATGTGAGAGAGTTTGTATGTTATATTCACAAATATATACATATATATATATATATATATATATATATATATATATATATATATATATATATATATATATATATATATATATATGTATATATATACATAGGTATATATATATATATGTACACACGCACGTGCATATCTAGTTCTATATACTTGTGTCTATCCATTCATCTATCTGTCTATATACACACACACATACATACATACACACACACATACATATATATATATATATATATATATATATATATATATATATATATATATGCAGAGAGTGAGAGAGAGAGAGAGAGAGAGAGCGAGAGTATGCTGTTGTTACTCAGTATTGATTGGAATGGAGTGTTGAGAAACATAGTGCCTTGCTCAAAGACTCAGTGCAACGCTCAGCCCATTTCACGGAATCGAACCCACGACCGTAATATTGGGAGACCAACTACCCGGAACCATACGGTTGGCGAGCAGAACTTGTTACCTGTACAGTCAATCGTGCGCCTATTTATACGTTTCATCACATTTTCACTGTATTTTTTCCCTTTCCTTTTTCCTCCTCTTCTTTTGTTACAGACCACACACATTGTAAACTGACCTTGCAATGTCATCCTTATCAACATCCCTATGGCAAATAAAAAAAATCACCATCATCATCCTCATCATCATCATAATCATCATTGCCATCACTGTTGTCATCATCATCATCATCATCATTATTATTATTATTATTATTATTATTATTATTATTATTATTATTATTATTATTATTATTATTATTGTTGTTGTTGTTGTTCTTGTTGTTATTAATTTTATAATTCAATGTTCCGTATGAATTGTTTCCATAGCATTCTGCTGCTTTCCCTTGCTTTTCTTCTGGTTTCTGAGAGGGAATTTAAGTTTTGATATTGATTCCTATTGAATGGTGATGTTCGATAAGAAATATTCTGGCAGTAAGCTATATCATATATTAATATCTTATTGCTTTCAGCTTATTACATTAATTAATATGATATGTTATATTAATATCTTTCTGGTTTGGGGTTGTATTTTAATTAATTAATCAGATTATCGAATAAGACTATCTGATATTAGTAATATTAATATTAATGATTATAACAATAGCAGAACAGCCACAACAACAACAACTATAATAATAATAATAATAATAATAATAATCATCATAATAATAATAATAATAATAATAATAATAATAATATGGTGATGATGCTGATGATGGTCATGAAGATGAGGATGATGATGATTTTGTAATCATGATTGCCTGTGGCATTAATTGCCGATACGTTCCATGGGTTTCATTCGAACTCATTCAAATCTACCCAAGTAATTGTTTTGATACGTGGTTCGGTGATGACGAAAACACACAGGGAGACGGCGAAATTAATCGCAACGTTTTTATTGAACTAAACACTTGTATGTTTTATAATGCTGCTGGTTCATAAAGCTCCAAGCCTCACATCCCCATGGTACCTACACGTTGTGTAATCATATGACCATTATTAAAGATTACGAGCCCATGTATCAACCAATACAAGAAATCGACGTTAAAAGAATATCAACCAAAATTTCCTCAACACAGAGTGTGTATAAATCTATTCTAAAACAAATTCGGAGGGAAAAATACACTTAACATCTCATTCCATTGAAACTTTACGATTATTAGTTAAGTGGTCTCTGTGCACTTCCTCAAAACTATCAAAGAATACTAAATAGCATGCTGGGTTTGAAAATAAACAGCAAGTAAGAATTTACACTGAAAGTGAATATTGTTAAGTTTTACAAATATCTATAGATTTTTACTTTATTCGCCTGCGAGTTATTACAACATCATATTGCAAATGTCAATAATGGTGGAAGTACGTATGTGTGAATTTTTTCATGTATATATATATATATATATATATATATATATATATGTGTGTGTGTGTGTGTGTGTGTGTGTGTGTGTGTGTGTGTGTGTGTGTGTGTGTGTGTGTGTGTGTGTGTGTGTGTGTGTGTGTGTGTGTGTGTGTGTGTATTTATATATATATATAATATAATATATAGGATAAATTCTTTATAAGAATTTATCAAGTAGTCAGCGTGAAAAAACCTCAAAAAAAAAAAAAAGAATTTATCCTATATATTATAATATAAATAATTAGAATATATTCAGTGCTGAATATTATTCTGTATAAGCACATGTTACTGAGATGCAACTGGATAAATTCAAATCTCTTTCATGGATATATAATCATGAACGAAAGTCGTCGTACTGTGATGGCTACATCGTGGAAGGTTGATTCTTCTTTATTCTTTATGTATCTTGACCATACGTGCACTCATGAACAAAAGAATACAGATCACTTCACAGTTTTTCTGTATTTGATTGAGAAACCAGTGGTCTACCGTTGAGTTAAATGTTTTTAAGAGATAAATTTTGAAAGCTGCATTCCCTCGCTTTCAGTAAATATGTTGCTTATTCTTTTGGTAGTTTTTGACTTATTTAGTCCCTCGAAGCGTGAGGCATTAATACACAGTTAATGCCCTTTATATATAAGTATATATATATATATATATATATATATATATATATATATATATATATATATATATATATATATATATATATATATATATATATATATATATATATATATATATATATATACAGAGACAGAGACAGAGCAAGATGAATATGCATGAGTATATATGTTTGTATGCACATACTATGCATGAGATATATAGATAAGTACGTCCGCCTGTGTGTGTGTATATATGTATGTTGTGGGTATGGCATTAACCTGCATCCAGCTCTCAGGTTCCAGTTCAGCACTTCTTGAGTTGTTCGGCAACGTGGAATCACCCCTAATTACCATTAGTCTTAGGTCAGCGTAATCTTTAAATAGATTTCCAAATGATAGAGAGGGCTCCTGTTATTATTGACAAAATCGTGGAGAAGTCAACTCGTCCAGGGAAAGATATACTCTCACAGAAAACTTGTGGTCAAAATAGTTCATCACCTTGCAATGCTTGTCACTGGAACTTACTATGGCCACAGAGAGACGGGCCAAAATATTGTACGAACTTTTGTCACAGAAATCTAATGCGGTACATATATCTCAGTATCATTTTTAATGTTTATAAAATCCTATGGCGATGGACGCGTGGTATAAAGAGTCATTCGCGCAAATGTAAGGGTGAATGTAACTCAAAGCAATCAGGTTTAATATGAGATGGCTATTATATAACAATATAAGACAATCAGCATGTGTATGTATATATGTGTGTACATTTGTGTGTATTTGTAACTTTGTCACATTTTTAAAAAAATTGTATTCCCATTCTGTATTTGAGTTTCGAATATATATATATATACATAGCTATATATTGATATACTTTTCCGTTGTATTTTTCAGTAGATTAACACTAAACTGTGACAGCAACTACAACACCTCTATGTCCAATACAACTGTATACTAAACGACAGAGTAGATCAACGCACGTATTATATTTACATAACAAAAAAAAAACGAAACGAGACAACAAATATACAAGACAATACGTACAACTTGGTTGGATACAAATCAGGTAAGTTAAAATTCATGCCTATAAATTGCTTCAGCATTTCTTTATTTTTTTACATAAAAACATATATATATAATGTCATTTATATATATATGTGTGTGTGTGTGTGTGTGTGTGTGTGCGTGTATGTATGTATGTATACATAAATGCATGTATGTACGCATATATGTGTGTATTGTCTTAGTTGTATTTTTTGTGTGTTTTACATTGCAGTATTCATAATAATTTTTTTCATATCCATTTTCTTGGGGAAGACATTGTCTTGAAGCTTCAAATACGTAAGGGAATAAACATAGAAAAGCGTCAATTAAAATCTATATATAGACTCATGAAAATGAATGGTTGTTTTTATGACGTACACAGATATACGAAGTACACACACATCCATCCATACATACATACAGAGATTGTTGTTGTTGGCATCTTTTTGTCTCGGGAGACAATGGAGTTGCACATAAAATAATCCAGTCTGGTTTTTAGATTTCATGTCATTTTTCTGGCACTTTTTACAGCAGTACTGAAATGTCCTCTCCAGTTTCCTCACCAGTTTGCGCAGGCCTGGGCTAGATGTGAGAAAATCCTGGGTAGCCCAATAACTAGGATTCCTCTTTCGACTTTGCTGACGTAGTCCAAAGGAGTGCAGAGCATTACGTTTGGCACCAGCTTGGTTGCAGGAGTTGACGGTTTAGTGTCGAGTCGAACACTAAACCGCCCACGGGGCTCCACCGCAGATTTCTTTCAAGGTTGTCTCCTTTCCGTAACCCTGGATAGGAGCCCATACCGGGTACTGTCAGCCGCAGCCAGCTGAACCCGGGACTCATGTTAGGCATATATATATGTGTGTGTGTTATAAAGTCAGAGGGATAGAGACACAGACAGAAAAAAGGAGCATATTCACTCATAGTTGTATAAGTAGGTAGGTGGAAAGATATATATATATATAGACAGATAGATAGATATAGATAGATAGATAGATAGATAGATAGATAGATATATATATAGATAGATAGATAGATAGATAGATAGATAGATAGATAGATAGATAGATAGATAGATAGATAGATAGATAGATAAGTATGTATTTATTGGTTAGAATCATGAAAAAGTAATTCATTAGTTGATGCAAATTGTGTACACATTTTTGGCAACCAATTCTCCTTGAATTCTAGCCCTGAGCCTCGCTTATCTGCTGGATCAAATGATTAATGAACGATATTTGCATAAACTACTCTCAAGTAATCTTTTTATTTATTTATCGTTCTATGTATTTATCAATCAATTTATATAAGTATATATGTATATATGTGTCTATATATAGATGAGTGTGTGTGTATGTGTGTGTGAATGCATGTATACAAACACATATACATAGACACACACAATTGTACACACACATATTCATATTAATATATATATATGTATCTATGTGTGTATATACATGTGTGTAACATATATGTATATATATATATATATGTGTGTGTGTGTGTGTGTGTGTGTGTGTGTGTTTGAATATATATATATATAACTATGTTTATATGGTATACATATATACGTATATGGTATACTCGTGCGTGTTATTTTGTGTGTGCGTGTGTGTGTTGGTTTGTGAGTTGTCTGTGCGTATTCGTTGCTCTTGGGACCTTTGCGTGTTGTTCTCAGTGAGGTATGTTTGGCTTCTGTTTGATTTGAATGGCAATTTACGCAAGGTTCTACTCATGTAAATGGACCCGAAGGAAAGAAGGGCACACTGGCGAGTGATGAACGAAGTGCGAAAGATTTCAGGCCAATCACCGATGTTCTCTGGATATAATGAGCATAATGATATGCATTAACATGCTTCAGTTTTGATAATGAAGTCTCCAAAATTATGAGTGAAGCCTAAAAATTTATAACATGTATATCGTGCTCTAGATGTTTCCATGTGTATACATACATATATATATATATATATATATATATATATATATATATATATATAGCTATGTACGCATGTATGTATATGCACACATTAATAAGTTGTTCAGAATCGATATATAAAATTATCGATTGTAAGCTGGTTTGTCGTATGCTGGTCAGATGACCTCTGTATATGATTCTTTCCATTCTTCCATTTATATGTCCATTCTCTCAAATATATATATATATATATATATATATATATATATGTATATATATATGCATCTTTACACGCAAGCACACATACACACACATACACACACACACACACACACATATATACGCATTTATAAATACTCATATAATTATCGTTTGAAAGAATGAGGAAGAAACAGATAGGTAGATAGATAGATAGATAATATATATGCACACACAGATATATTATTATACACACAGACACACACATGTATATTCAGTTTGTTCACCACGTAGGAAATATAATCATATAGAAATATCTGTGTGTACACCGATATATCTTATACAGACACGCACATGCACTGTCTCGCACTCTCTCTCTCTCTCTCTCTCTCTCTCTCTCTCTCTCTCTCTCTCTCTCTCTCTCTCTCTCTCTCTCCAACACAAACACTCACACACATATTTGTATGTATAAGCATAAATGTATGCACTATATTCATATGTGTATATACCTCAATTGCTTTTCACTGTGTTTAAATCAAACAGATACCAAGATAATGAGAATTAGAAACATACAGTTGAAAGTGGAAAAAATATATCCAAGTATATATACTTGGATTTACTGAAAATTCTTCGTAATCTTTCCATCAGATTTTTTTTATTTCTTCTGTTATTACGCCGTCTGTCGGGCTTATCGTTTGCAAGAGCATTCAATAACATTAACTTGTTACTTATCTCTATGTTGTTTTGTCGCCATGTTTTATGAACGGCAATAAAATTATGTTTCTATTTCTTATTTATTTATTTGTATCTTATGGCTCTGTTTTTATGTACGGGCGTGTGTGTGAATGTGGGCGATTTGAAATTAAAATGAATGTAAATGTGATCGATTTTTTTTCTGTTGTGATTGATATGTATATGTATGTAGACATTCACGCACGCACACACACACACACACACACACACACACACACACACACACGCACACACACACACACACATACACACACACACACACACACACACACACACACACATACATATATATATATATATATATATATATATATATAAAAACTGAAGAACATAACAGACGACAATGAAATCATATAGATAGATGGACAATACAAAGACGGACAGGAAACCAGGACGGAACATTCTCGGCTTTCTATTCATCAGTCAGGCTTCCAATCATCATTACAGTTTCGGCCTGTTACACTTGAGACTGTTCAAAATTGGTAGGCCCCAAATATCTAAGCTAAGGGCATTAAATTTTACGAAAAAAAGCGAGCGAATATGTGCGACAACACGGACAAAAATACGAGAAAACGGAGAAAATGTTACACGATTACAAGCACAAACAGCATGAATAACAACAGGTGTCTTTCGACTAAAAGGACAAATTCAGTTAAGCTAGAGGGTGAAGTGAAAGCCAAGCGGCAACAAACGTAGGTGAAAGTCAGGAGAGAGGAAAAGATGGTATTGTGTGAGCGGTGGTCAGGCCAAGAAAAAAACGATCATGCGTGGCTGAGCAGGATCGCGTGGGAGGAACGGAGAGAGGTAGAGAGGAGAGGATTGAAGAATTTGGTAGGGAACAGAGAGAGGTAGGAAGCAGAGGGATTGGAGAATTTTGGAAAGAACTAGAGAGAAAGAGGAGGGAACGCAGGGAAAGGTACAGGGGAGATAAAAGAAGAAAGTAGAGAGATTACAGAAAGAGAATGCCAAATGTGAGAAAAGGGGAGCAAGAAAAATAAAAATGGAAAGACAGAGAGTTCCAAGTCAGTGAGAGAGGGGGAGCGAGAAAAAGAAAAGAGGAAATAAAGAAGAAAGTCGTACATACTCTTTACTCTCTCTTTACTCTTTTACTTGTTTCAGTCATTTGACTGTGGCCATGCTGGAGCACCGCCTCTCAAACCAAAAAATCACTTGATTATTATTGAAACTACCAGAAACTGAATAAAAAGCAAAGTAAATAAACAAGCTTTATATTAGACAAAGTAGACTACGTTGCATTTAATCAAAGTAATCGGAATGCTGAAAGGTCTAAGACTCCATCAAGCGAAATGCGAATAGTTATCCTTTTAGCAAATCCGTGACGTCTTCCTTTCGCGCATTCAATAGTTGATATGATGTGGTTGGCCCTCGCTCAGTCTTAGGTCACTGTCCTCTTCCACAAGAGTGGTAGTGGAAGGAATGAAAGGAGCCCTTGTAGTAGACAAAAGAAAAGGAAGCGAAACTCAAAAAGGTTAATTACACTACACTGGTACTTGTATTTCTTTATTTTAGTTTTCATTTTTAAAATCGTTTTGAAATTGTGTCTTGATTCATTAATTTTATTTTTTAATTTAATTTTGTTTTCTTTATCTATTCGTTTACTTAATCTTCTTTATTACTTTCGTTCTCTCGTAATTGTACAATAACGCCTGCAATTTTCACCAATATATATATATATATATATATATATATATATATATATATATATGCACACATATGTATACATATATATACACACACATATATATGCATATATATTTACATATATATGTTTGTGTATGCATGTATCTATAAGTCTATGTATGTATATATATTTATACACATACACCTGCATTTATAGCCACACATACGCACACACGTATGTATGTATTTCTGTATTCATGTATCTATGTATGCATGTATGTATGTATGTTTGCATGCATGCATGTATGTATTTATGTGTTTATGTATGTATGTATTATGTATGTATGTATGTGTTTATGTATGTATGTATGTATTATGTATGTATGTATATATGCATGTATGTTTGTATCTATGCATATATGTTTGTGTATGTATGTATCTATAAGTCTGTATGTATGTATGTAGAGTTATGTGTATGTCGTATATATTTATACATGTGTAGGATGAATAGCTGTATTTGTGACTATTCAGATTTAAGTGGAGTGAGCCATCAAAATAACTCAATCACACATGCCCTATTTACATGCTCCAGTTACTAGTCTATTACTTTACATATTTCATTCGATACGACTTGATATAATACAATACAATATAAGACAATAAGATATAAGACATGATTAGATACATAGCTCGTTCAATTCTCTAAACAAGGCTATCACTCAACTGAGATACATGTTATATGCAGAGAGACATTTTTCATTAAACTGTCTTTCTTTCAATTTTCCGTAACGGACAGCAGTTGCTTCCGTACGAGACGCTGTGTTTCCGTGAGAACTGGTATTTACTTCCGTAAAAGACGTTATTTGAATTTGGAAGAGAATCTATTGAGAATGCTTTATTCCATTTGTTCTTCCATTTGATCTGGATATTAGCCATGCAGAATCTGTGTAGCTCTAATTAAATCTTGTAAACGAATCAGCTGAAGAGTGGGCGGACGATAGCGTGACAATAAAATTGTGACATTGGAGCATATCCTGTCACGTGATTTGTTTTCCATTGCATTTTTATTTTTTCGATTAGAAATAGTTTTTTTTTTTTTTTAAAGATATTGATGAAAATGTTTCCTCCGTACTTTATGTACCACTTTCCAGTTTGTATTTTTCCCAAAAAGTGTGAGCCCAGAGTTAAAGTTCCATCTTCTGACTTTCATTTACCACACACACACATATATATAAGGTATGTATGTATCTAGCTGGATAGATAGATAGATAGATAGATAGATAGATAGATAGATAGATAGATAGATAAATAGATAGATAGATAGATAGATAGATAGATAGATAGATAGATAGATAGATAGATAGATAGATAGATATGGCGGCGAGCTGGCAGAAGCGTTAGCATGCCGGGCGAAATGCTTAGCGGTATTTCGTCTGCCGTGACGTTCTGAGTTTAAATTCCGCCGAGGTCGACTTAGCCTTTCATCCTGTCGGCTGGGGTTGATGTAATCGGTTTAATCCCTTTGTCTGTCCTTGTTTGTCCCCTCTATGTTTAGCCCCTTGTGGGCAATAAAGAAATAAGATAGATAGAGATATAAAATTTAATAAAGTCTTATTGCCATTATTATAAATAAAAATAATAATAAAGTGGCCAGTAAGTCTAACATATATAGGTAAAATATACAAATACATAAAGTAGAAAGAGGAGTTAAGATTCCAAGACCACAAATTTCTCATTATAAAGAAACACGCACTGTGAATCTGGGCGTATAATACCTCTGCCACCAATCAGTATGTAAAACCTGGGAGCCAAACGATACTCCTCACACCGTGTGTAGGCACTCCGTCTCTTACGACGTTGAGGGTTTCAATTAATCCGATCAACGGAACAACCTGCTCGTGAAATTAACGTGCAAGTGGCTGAGCACTCCACAGACACGTGTACCCTTAACGTAGTTCTCGGGGATATTCAGCGTGACACAGTGTGACAAGGCTGACCCTTTGAATTACAGGCATACCAGTAACAGGAAGTAAGAGTGAGAGAAAGTTGTGGTGAAAGAGTACAGCAGGGTTCGCCACCATCCCCTGCCGGAGCCTCGTGGCGCTTTAGGTGTTTTCGCTCAATAAACATTCACAACACCCGGTCTGGGAATCGAAACCGCGATCCTATGACCGCGAGTCCGCTGCCCTAACCACTGGGCCATTGCGCCTCCACTCCTCACACCACACACCGTGAAAAAATGGGAGAGAGATAAAACATCCACCGCAATGACCGTATAAAATCCAAGAGAAAAATCTCCTGTAAATGTTGTATAAAACCTGGGAGAAAGATTTCCCACAAAGATGACTGAGTGGAAAGATAGTATTTCCCACATCAATGACCGTATGAAATCTGGTAGGTTTTTCTCACATATTTTACCAGACTATTAGTAAGACGATAGTAAAATGTGCGCAATATCAGGATTTTTGAAGTATTTTTGCCAGACCCAGCATGAAGTAATCTCAAATAGAACATGTGGAAAAGTTAAATAGGAATCGATTATTTCACTTGTACTTTTACATCCTGCCTCTTCAACATAGCGTAATCTTCAAGAATACATAATGTGTTGTTTGCGTCGCTGTCTGCTAAATCAAATGAATTCTTCCAAGCTATAAATCAATTAGGTGTTAAAATGTTATCACCATATTTCTACAAATGAGATTCATTAATCACTAACAACAGTGACGTCATCTTCCCTACTGGAGACGTCATCACCAATTTAAAACAGAATTCTAATTTATTAATCTTTCGTTGTTTATATTTGTTCGGTTTTTTTCTTGCTATATTTTACATATTTTTCTTTTATTAGAGCTTTGTATTTAAATCTATTTTCGAACTCGCAAGAAAGAAAAATTGGTTTCATTTTATTGTAATTTTTTTTTTTTTGTTTCAATATCAAAATGTGACGGTGAGGCTTCAAACCAGATTCAACATGGCTGTTCTTCGTTCATGGCTCCATTAACTAAAGCACCAATAATATATTGATGGCGATACATTCAACTCTCCTAGATGTTTCTTCTGACAAATATATGGTCTTGTACCAAGGAAAGGAATCAATATTTTAGATAGGTAAGGCAGAGAGCTGGCAAAATCGTTATCACGCCGGACAAAATGCGTAGCAATATATATATATATATATATATATATATATATTCTTTTATTCTTTTACTTGTTTCAGTCATTTGACTGCAGCCATGCTGGGAAACCGCCTTTAGTCGAACAAATCGACCTCATGCAAGCCTAGTAATTATTCTATCGGTCTCTTTCGCCGAACGGCACATTTAGAGGGACTTAACCGCACGAACATCGGTTATCGAGTGATGGTGGAGAGACAAACACAGACACACAAATGCACACACACACACACACATATATATATATATATATATATATATATATATATATATATATATATATATATATATATATATATATATATATATACGACGGGCTTCTTTCAGTTCCCATCTGCCAAATCCACTCACAAAGCTTTGGTCGACCCGAGGCTATAGAAGAAGAAATTTGTCCAAGATGCCACACAGTGGGACTGAACTCAGAACCATGTAGTTGTGAAGCAAGCTTCTTACCACACAGCCACACATAGAAGGAGAGTTAATACACGAGATACAAGAGGAGAACATTCACTAGGCTTTGTGACAGGCAATGAGGAAAAGAACGATTACGTTAGACATATGTACAGAGAGGGAGAATGTATCATAGAGACAAAGGAAGAGGAGCGGATGTAAAAAGACAGTGGATGCAGGAAGAGTTATACAAATAAACTTATTCTTTGTCTAAATATATTTTCAGGTAAGGGTAAATTTTGTTTGGAAAATTGGTATTAATTTCATCAATTTGCTTAAGCAGCAAGAATTTCCAAAAAATTGAATAGTATCTATTGTAGTTATGACAATTGTCCTGATAATAACGACGCCAAGCTAACATTTAACTGTAACAAATGAACATTTAACTGTGTTATTCCAGTTACATTAAGAAATTACTAATTAATTAATTTAGTATTAATTATGAGATTGAAATCATATTCTGAAACTGTATTCATGTTTTCAATGTAGGTTCGCGGCGTAAGGGTTAGACGTATCCGCACCACGATCATAAGATTAAAGGTTCGATTTCTCCTTAGGCTGGAGCGCTGTGCTTTGAACAAAACACTTCAGATGAGAATCTATTCTGCGGGAAATGAGAACCAGTTAGTTGCTCTTACGGTCCTTCCTTTCGTCAGATGTCACAACTTCCGATGAATTACTGGACTCAGAGTGGGAAGACTGACAAAAATGTCTATATCGATTCGCATCTGCATAGACATATAACACAATCAGTAAAATCATAATTATTGCTGCCCTGGATCTCATACCGAAAGCTTCATTAATGTTTTGAGAGTCGGTGCAATGATGCTTCCAGTGTATTTTGTACACTGAATTAGTTAAGGAGGGGGGCATCCAGTGAGGGAAAGCAGACTCGAACTGAAACAGCCGGAGCATGGTACTGCACTACGACCTGTCAGATTCAGCTGAACTGTCCAACACATGCCAGCATGAAAGGCAACTTAAAATGATGATGATGATGATGACGACGACAACGACGATGATGAGGAGGATAATGATGATGATGACGATGATGACGATGGTGATGATGAGGAGGAGGAGGAGTAGGAGGAGGAGAATGTGATAATGAGATCGAGTAGGAGGAAGAGAAGAAGTGATGGTAAGGTCGAGGAGGAGGAAGAGAATGCTGACGATCATCAGAATCGTGATGTTGGTGATGGTGTTGGTGGTGGTGGCGTTGTTACGGATGCTACTGCTGCTGCTGCTGCTGCTGCTGCTGATGATGATGATGATGATGATCATCATCATCATCATCATCATCATCATCATCATCATCATCATCATGACGATGACGATGACGATGATGATGACGATGATGATGGTGATGTTGATTATGATGATGACGGTGTTGCTGCAAATAATGATGATGATAATGATGCATGCATCTTTATCTATTTATTTACTTTGCTTCATTGAAATATTACGAGACGACTATGAGAATATATTCGTGTCTGTTTTTCAGACACTTAATTTCCTAAATTCAAATCTTACGATGTATGCCACGACTGTCTGCTTTTGAATCTCTGTTACCTTGTTTTCTGCTCCGAGTGTCTGGCTGGCTACTTGTCACATCTCTTCCAATATCTTGTATTACTCGCTATATTAATTTAGCGCTAGTGTATCCTGAAAATATAACGATTTAACTTACAATTAAATTTATTTTTCAGGTTGAATCCTCTTTTGACTTCAGTTTACATACTTCGAAAAGCTTCCTGTATAAACAAATATGTAACTACATGCATACATATATATATATATATATATATATATATATATATATATATATACATATATATATATATATATATATATATATATATATATATATATATATATATATATATATATCTATATATATATATATATATATATATATATATATATATATATATATATATATGTATATATATATATATATATACATGTGTGTGTGTGTGTGTGTGTGTGTGTGTGTAAACGCATATATTCAAATATAAACATATACGTGCTTGTGTGAATAGTTGTACACACACATATATGTATATACACCCATTCAAATATTCATGTATATCTTATCTATCTCCCTCTGTGTATATATACATACATATACGTATATTTAAATCTCTACCAAATATTTCGTAAAATATTGTACCTGTTATCAAAGTTGTTTATACTTTGTTTAAATATTAAGATTTTCAAATATGTGATACAATTTTGGGAGCATATCAATTTAAATAAGAACCAAAATGCAATCCGATAATAAAACTTGTTTGATATCCTATGCACATTTCAATGCAAGATCTCGACTCACACTTGTATATATGTGTGTGTATACATATGTATGTATGTATGTATGTATGTAGGTATGTATGTACGTATGTATGTATGTATTGGGTTGGCGCATAATTATTGCGGCTTTTTTTAACAGATTTTATTCAACAAAAACAATAATTACACGTAACATAAACATCTTTAGATGATTATTCCGGAGCATATTCACCATCTACTTCAATTACTGCTTCAAATTTGCTTGGCAGACGGTCAGACCGTCATTTAAAGATGTTTTGCCAAATATTGTCATTGCTTTTGTTGAATAAAATTTGTTGAAGAAAAGCCGCAATGATTATGCACCAACGCAATACATATAGATAGAGAGAGATAGACACATACACACACATACACACACACACACACACACACACACACACACATACACACACACACACACACATATATATATATGTACATATGAATATATATATAGATGGAGATGAAGAGAATTATAGAAATTAGATTTCATCGATAAAGAAAAATGTTCATAGACTCACTAGGTCTTATGCGCTTGTGTCTGCTTCTGAGTGTCTGTGTTTGTGCGTGTGCGTGTGCGTACAAATGTGTGTGAGTCAGGGAGTGAGTGTGTATGTGAGTGAGTGAGTGAGTGAGTGACTGAGTGACTGAGTGAGTGAATGTGCGTGTGTGCCTATGTGTGAGAGTGTGTGTGTGTGTGTGTGTGTATGTGTGTGTGTGTGTGTGTGTGAGTGAGTGAGTTATTGAGTGAGTGAGTGACTGATTGACTGAGTGAGTGAGTGAGTGTGTGTGTGTATGAGAGAGTCAGAGAGTGAGTGTGTGTGTGAGTGAGTGAGTGAGTGAGTGAGTGAATGAGTGAGTGAGTGAGTGAGTGAGTGCGTGAGTGTGTGTGTGAGTGTGTGAGCGTGTGTGTGTGTGTTTGTGTGCGTGCGTGTGTGAGTATGTGTGTGTGTGACTGACTGACTGAGTGAGTGAGTGAATGAACGAGTGAGTGAATGAATGAATGTGTGCGTGTGTGCGTGTGTCTATGTGTGTGTATATGTGAGAGTATATGAATGTCCTTACAGATTAAATTAGTGATTCTGATATTAACGAACAAGCATTATGAGGTCATAGTAACAAATAAAAAAGAAATGTAGAAAAATTCTAAGATACCTTAGAAGCGAGGTCTACGTCGTCTTGTACATTCCTTGTTACTTGTAGTTTGGTATATATCCATTGGTGTATATATGTATAAATACATATATACACATACATATATATACATATATATGTATATGTTACATGCGTTTATATATTGTATAGTACATGTATATCATGTATTATATATATATAATATACATGTATGGAAATTATTAAAATACGTTTACTTGCATCAAATTTGCAATATGTTTGCTGCTGAAAATTAGTTTTGTCATTTGTAAAATGTCGACAGAAAATGGAAACCGCCAAAGTCCCCTGGTTCAATTCGTTGGAAACGTCAGGCAATTATTTGAAAGATGTATTTTATGGTTACCGTGCAGTGACCAGGCTTCTGTTATCTCACCAACTTCGATATATGGCACTCCACCCAATATAAATACCTGCGCTTCAACTATAGATGTTGATGCACCTTATCGTCTTACGCCTTGGCCTGAGAGTGGGGCCTACACTTCGAACCCAGTTATTGCTTGGCCAGATCCAGACGTTAATACTTAAGTCACCCTTCGTTGTTTAAATAGATCTTCGTATTTAAACTTCAGTTTCAGCCATTACTATGTCGAACTCAAATGTCCACAATTCGGCTCTAGTTTCTGACTGGATATACCCAGGCTATACAAAATTGGATCCCAGTTATTGCTTGGCCAAATCCAAATATTTAACTCTAAGGATCCCGTTGTTGATTAAACAGATCCTAATATGATTACTTCAGTTTTAGCTCTTGATTCGTCAAACTATCATCACCACAACTCAGATACCTTTTATTCATTGGACTGACCGAGATATCGAAACAGAATGTGACGCTCACGCTCAAAATTAATATCGTGATGAACTAGAAGATAGTGACACGAATGCCGACATTATGAGACGGGTTATCAATGAAAGTTTATTCAAACAACTTTGCGATTCATCATGATAACGAAGGTGAAATTTTTGTTCGTTTTTCGCCCCCACCCAACAAGATGGGACAGAATCGATGAAGATATTGCGAAGATATTTTTGGAATAAACTGATAGGTTAAACATAACATGAGATCAACGAGAAATTTCTGATACAAGGCATATCAAATGAAAGATGATCTCAGATAAAAGAAAGGAAACAATAGATTAAGATGGACTATGAATTAAAAAGAAATGATAACCAAAACTATCAAAACTCGTATAAATATGTGCGTTTCTGTTTAAGACTGAAATTATATAAATTTTAACTATATTAGAAATAATTCCAATAATATTATATAACGAATATTTTTGTACATATGTAAATAAAGATGTTGTTAATTGTACGAACCTCATTATTGAGAAATATATATATATATATATATATATATATATATATATATATATATATATACATATATATATATGTGTGTG
>NC_142945.1:42508713-42533713 GCF_046866305.1 Octopus bimaculoides | reverse complement strand
AGATGTAAAAAATTTGTATAATGTTTATTCATGCATACAATCGATTTTTGCATAGATATAAATTCATTTTAGAATTTGCAAATATCAAAGTACTCATCAGTGCAGAAAAGATAATAGGAACTTTAAAAAAAAGCAGAGAAGCTGGAACTATGAATTTCATGTTTATCTGTCCCTATGTGTGTGTGATAGTGATGGGAGTCATGTCAATTATTAAACCACAACTAACGGATGAACGGTTAGGGGATGATATAAATATAGACATATCAATAACTTTCTCTCTATAGACTAGTATAGTTTGGCTAATTATAACACTATATAAGCAGCATAGGGCGATTTAGTTAGAGACATCTCCAATGAGAAAACGTTACCTAATTTAAATTAAATCTAACCGTTGAAAACAATACTTGGTGATAGATGAATAGGGAAGGAAGAGGTGATGTCATACTTGGTAGTGTCTGTGTGCGCGTGTGTGGGTTTGTGTGTGTTTGTGCGTGTACTCGCGCAATGGAAGTGGGATTTTTATGAAGTCTTTCTTTGTAGTGTTTCAGTTATTTTTTTTTTCACTTTCTGATGGGTTTTTGTCTTTTGGTTTTTAAATTTTGTGTAATATTTCGCATTGAGCTTGAGGTATTTAATATTTTTCAGTTATTATTTTTGTTGTTTTTTGACCTTTGAAAATTTTAAAAAAATTTGACCTATTTTTTCTTTTAATTTTTGTTTTTCTTTTTTGTTTGTTTCTGTTGATTTGTATTTTTATGTATTGCATCTTTGTTCATTTACTATTTGGGTTTATTTTTTGATTTGTTTGAATCATCATTGTTTTTCTTTTGTTTTTATCGGTCAAGTTACTTTTAGCGTTTGAGAAAATTTCTTTGTCTTATTTTCATTGTATATATATACATACATATGTATATATGTATATATATGAATATATTTATATATACATGTATGTATATATTTGTGTGTGTATGTAAATAATATATACATATATATATATATACACATATATACATATGTATGCATATATGTATATATATTTATAAACACACCTATATATATCTATATGCACGGATGCACATATGTAAAGACCTGGAGACGTACGACATGTAAACAGATACACGTACACACACAAAAACATCCAAGCACATATATATACACAAACGTGCATATACGTGCGCGCACACACGCGCCTAAACACTCTCTCTCGCACATATATATGGCTTATTTGGCAATAATACGTCACATGAAACCACTGGTTCGCACCTCAATGAATATCCGTCTCTTGGAAGTGAATAGTAACGTGGTGCGATATTGGAGTGATCTGAACCAAGTGGATCTCTAATCAAGTCTGTATGGAAGCCCAACATGTCTATGCACCATATTGCTCCTTTTACGTCATCGATGCTATCTATCCCAGCAATGAACAATTGACGAAAAAGCTTGACGCTGCAACATCAGAGGAAAGCAAAGGACAAAGAGGAAGACTATGGTGCATATACTTAGGACAACAAAATGTCAAATTTCAGTCAATTAGATCAATTAGAGTAATTAATTAGTAGATTTTATTTTACCTTTCGCACTTGCTTCGACAGTACACATACTATACAAAAATTTGATTATACTCTAACGAACCTAAGACGATGAAAGAGAAACTATGATTCTGTCATCTACTGATTCTAATAAACGCACAGAACATACACAAATGCACGCACACATATATGTATGTATGTATGTATATACATATATATATATATATATATATATATATATATATATATATATATATATATATATATATCGTGAAGTATATTTGCCACATATACACACACACATACATATATTATAAATACATATGCATACATACATATGTGTACATATACATATATATATATATATATATATATATATATATATATATATATATATATATATATATATATATATATATATATATATATATATATATATATATATATATATATATATATATATATATATATATATATATATATATATATATTAAGATTTATTAATATTGTAATGTATAAGTGTCTGTGTTGATTTACAATTAAAAGGTCGGCTTGAACTTCAACTAGAACAAAGATGGTGTTGCAAACTCTAGTAAAGAAACGCTATTAGTCTTACAACTGTTTCAAGGATATCTGTGCACGCGATGCCCAGGTGATGGAACGAATATCTTAATCAAAGAATATCTTTAATAAGGCATAATAGTAGTTAGTAACTCTTTCTTTGTAATTCATATGTACATACATATGTGTGTGTATGTGTGTGTGAGTGTGTGGTTACATGTTTGTATGCGTATATATATATATATTAACCTTATTTATTGTTTCACCATCCGACTCCGGTCGTGTTGGTCCACCACTTTGAACAGTTCAAATCGAACAAATTCACCCTGTTATTACTCATTCTATCGGTGACTTTTGCCAAACCGCTAAGTCATGCGGCCGTACACAAACCAACATCGATTGTCATGCGATAGTAAGAAACAAACTCAAAGATATGCACACATATATATACATATCTATATATATATATATACATATTTATATGTGCGTGTGTGTTTGTGCGTGTGTGTTTATGTATGTGCATATATATATATGTGTGTGTGTGTGAGTGCGTGTGTGTGCATGTATAATCAAGTAAATGTAATAAACCTCATTAAGGGATCATAAATGCAATGAAAATACCGGTTAGTTTTCAATCTAGAGGAAGTTCAACTATAAGATAATCATATAAACCTTGGTTCATATATTTACATATTTAAAGAATTAGGAGAAAATGGAGAGGTAATTAATAAAATCATTCATTAATTATAAAATATGAAAAAATCTCTGGCAGCTGTCTCGATTCAGAAATCTTTAGATAATTAATTTATAAAATTAAAATCATTATAAGATGAATCTCTTCAGAGGTAGTAAAGACATACCGATTGGAAATACTTGTTGAGATAACGGCTCTAAACCGGTAACCGTTATCTCAACATGTATTTCTAATCGATATATTTTACTACCTCTGAAGCGATTCATCTTATAATGATTTTAATTTTATAAATTAATTATGTAAAGATTTCTGAATCGAAACAGCTGTCAGAGATTTTTTTCATATTTTATAATTAATGCATGATTTTAATAATTACCTCTCCATTTTATCCTTATTCTTTGTACAAACACACACACACACATACACACACACACACACACACACACACACACACACACACACACACACACACACACATGACGATCATACCTTACAGCTTCCGTCTACCAAATCGAGTTAAACGGCTTTAGATCACCGCCCGGGGTTATAATAGAACAGACCTGCCTTGTATGCAAACATGAGCAGGCGTATACACATATATATGACTATACACAAAAATGCAATTATTAGCAAATACAGACAACCATGCAATATTTTCTATTCCTGACGTAAGAGCTGGCGTTAATATATTATTTAATAAACAGCGATAAACGTTTCCACTCGAAAAGTGCACTACATGACTCCTACAACTACTACTACTACTACTACTAGTGTTGCTGCTACTACCGTTGCTGCACCTGCTGTTATAACAACAACACCAACTACTACTACTACTACTACTACTACTACTACTACTACTACTACTACTAATAATAATAATAATAATAATAATAATAATAATAATCCTTCCTTAATACCGGTTCTCATATGTTGCTCATATCTGCACTCGGTCTGCTTAACAGGTTGTTGTGTCTTAGCATATGTGCTGCTTCTTTTAGTTTTCGCATTTTCCAGTGGTGTTCTCTGTCTATTATGTTAACTTCATCCCACAGGGGGAGGTGTTCTCCATTTTTACATACATGATCAGCTATACCTGATTCATCAATATCTCCTCATGTCACAGATTTGCGATGTTCCTCTACCCTTATTTTGAGGGGGCGTAATGTTTCACCTTTGTATAAGCAACCACAGCTCTACATGGGATGGTGTACACGCAGTTCTTGGTCATATTTTCTTCTATTGATGTTTTTACCCAAAGGAGATATTTTTGAAGTGTTGTATTACTCTCGAATACTGTCCTGATATCATATGGGCCGCATATCTTTTGTATCTTTTCGGAGAGGCCTTTCACATAGGGTAGACAGACTGTGGACAGTTTATCGGCGTCATCCTCTCTGCTCTTCATAATTGGAGTGGAGAGTATGCTTTTGGAGTAGTTGTTGCTTAACAACAAACAAGATGAGGACAAATATCCGTCAAATATAAATAATGTACAAGAGAATAAATTAGACACCAGATTACACACACACACGCACGCACAAACAGTATGCCGGCAAACCAATAACTGAAACCAGTAAAGTAATGGTAAGGTGGAAGTTTTGCTGTGACTTCGAAGATTTTCTGTTCGAAAGGTTTCAAATTTCGAACTCACTGCTAATCTTCAAACACTAAATAGTTAAATTTACTCAAGGTACAGAGTTATACATGTTTTTTGTATATGGTATGCAAGATTCGTTTTTGTGAATTCTTGTGTTGAAACAAATTTATTTTTGTGTCTATGGAGAATCATTATAACAATATCATTACCACACGCACTGGCGCAATTCCACTCCTTTATTACTAGTTTAACCAAGTTAAACAAACAATCGATTAGTTAGTTGGATATTTAACCAACTGACTAATAATCAAGGAGTATAATTGAACTATCGCGTGTGTTAATAATATTAGCATAATGACTGTCCGTAGGTACGGAGTTCTATATTCAGTTAATGGCGGTGTAATTCAGAAGTTGACGTCACATCCAAGTGGTCTCTAATTCAGTCCTACTATGTGACTACTATACCTAGCGCCTTCTATTATAGCTTCGGGCCCTATGAATTAATCGGCAAATGAAGAAGCTAGTCCTTTATATATATATGTGTGTAATTGTACGCGTTTGTATTGTGATTCTGCAGCCAATGCTCATTTAGGCAGCTGCCTCGTCCTTGCATTTGATTTTGGAGTTTACGCACAATTCGACCTGAGTTATAACTGTATGTATCTCTTTTCTCACGTGTTTTGACATCGCATTATCCACAATTCATATGTGTATTATATAGTTATGCGTATTTATATTGTGTGTGTGCGTTCGTATGTGTGTGTGTGTTTATGTGAATATGTATGTATATATGTATGTATACATATATGCATTTATATCAGTATAAATATATCCATGTATATACGAAAATACATCAACATAGTTGTATACGTATGCCAGTGTGTGTGTGTGTGTGTGTGTGTGTGTGTGTGTGTGTGTTTGTGTGTGTGTGTGTGTACTATGTATAGATGAATATATAATGAAGGTAACTGAGAAGGAAAACGCTATTAACCTTTGACCAATTCCCAAACGTTATTGTAAATGTGCGACAAGTAGGAATGTAGGCAATAATAAAAATAGATTTATTAATCAGAAGACAGATAAGTTACAGGAATGCGTTAGAAGCGCATCGATGTACTGGAGTTTGAGGTGAAACCCAACAAACTGAGATTTAAAAAGTAATAACCAGAGAAAAACTAACTGTAAACACTAAAAATAATACTAAACGAAGATAATTCCGTAATAATGTGTTGGTCTAATCTCTTTGTTAATATTGACAATTGAAGCTGGATACAAATCTGCTGTTTGAAGCCATCTGTGAGAGAAAGAATAAGATGAGACACTATGACAAAGATGGAGATGAATAAAACTATTGTGAGACACGGAGATTTATTTGCATTTGTAAATTATAAATCAAACATACGCACGTATACATATCCACACTATATACAAGTGTGCTGTGTGTGTATGTATATTATATACATACACACATATATATATATATATATATATATATATACACATATGTATGTAATTATGCATGTATATATACATATATATATATATATATATATATATATATATATATATATATATATATATATATATATATATATATATATATATATATATATATATATATATATATATATATATATATATATATATATAATACAGAAGACGGAGTTACTTATGATATCACCTGCAGGATTAGAATGCCGTGTCTTGAGAACTAATAACTGTGTTAAACACTAGCATAAAGGTACTTTGTCAGTATTTTGACCATCTAAATTGCGAGATTTAACTTAAGTAGCTATGATTATGACAAAAGCAGGGGTTTTTTCAACGGGAATCTTAATCTCCAGTGTAGCGTCAATGTACGATCTCGCATACGCTCACACGCACACGCAAACACACACATAAAACACACACATAGGGACACAGACACACGCACACACATGCACAAGCACAGACATGTACACGTACATATATTAGCTATCAGCGACGGGAGTAAACTTCGTTACGAATAATACATCCATCTTAATTTGGTCGAGTCATTGTAAACGCCCTAATCTGCAGTTGTCATCCTGGGAAATCATCTCTTATAGACGTTAAGAGCTAAAAAGCACAGATCTTATAGGCAAACGAAACTACCCTTGCATCGGCTGATGGAACTACCGGGCGGTAACTCCACCAAAGTAATGTAGTCTAATACAGAACACTGATTAAACAGAGTGTGTTGTCGCAAAAAGCTGGAGGAATTCTTAATAAAATGGCTAATATTAATTTGCTGGTCCAATTGAACTCGAATGTGTAAACTTAAATGTAAGCTGACATTTAACGACGAAATGATGCATGCTGCTGACGAAGCGACTATTACTCTCAATATCGTCTGCCGATCTAATCTGTGCTATTTAGCACAAGGCGAATATTTTAGCACAAGTCGAATATTACTTCAAATTTCATCTCCCGATATAACCTCTCAAGTGATGATCGATAAGGACAAAGATATACTGGAGCTTACCACGTTTAGAACAACTTATTCACGTGAATTTGGCTTTGCAAATTAATATCTGTCATACAAATGCCAGCGTATGTGGTTATGTATGTGTTTGACACTGTAAGACTTTAAAATGGTGCGTCCTCGAAAAGAAAAAAAAATTCCTTTCGAAATCTTCGTCTCAAAGAGAAAATACTATATATTATTATCTAAAATATTTCTACGGTTTCATGTGACTTAAAGTTTCACAAGCTCCTTTACAGGAACCTAGCTCGTTCAGGCTTCGTTAACCGAATGGAGAGGTAAAGGGAGTCCAAGCGAGATATTAGGGATTAGGGTGCTATTGGTCAAGGCGGTTCACATGGTGCTGCTAGAAGTGAGTTCAGCGTTTTAGCGGCACCTGATACATTACAAAGAATTCCTTGCGCCGCATGGCAGGACAGAAAGCTTCCGACGCCTTGGCGTCCTTGTTCGTCTTTGGAGGTATAACAGAAACATGGCATTATGTAGGATTCCTCGTGCGCGAATGTATAGATGTATATGTCAGCTATGCATATCAAGCGCGTGCGTGTTATAGGTTCTATAAGGCGTGTACCTGTGCGTGTGTGTGTACCTGTGCGTATGTATATGTGGATGTACGTTTACCAAAACATCTGCGTAAGTGCTCGCAGTATCCACGAGGGTGCACAAAGGTATTGGGTTTGGTGGTGTGTGGGAAGAAGGAGAGGAGATGTGTACGTGTATGGAGGTACGTGTGTGTGTGTATGTATGTGTGGTTGCGTGCGTGTGCACGCGCACACGTTTGTGCAGATAAAGATGTATTGAGTTAGGCAGTTAAATGGAATGCATGTTATTGCGGGGGCCGGCCTGATGTTTGGGTAAGCATGGATGGTTAGACGTCTTGACCCAGGGTGTGGAGAATTCAGTGCTGATGTGTTGCTAATGTTAACATGGCATTTGTGAGTTGTTCGCAGCCAGTGGTTTGAAGTTCGCCAAGAGAGAGAGAGTATCTCTGGTGGCTGCAATAATAGAGTAATTTTTTTTCTTATTGATGAATACTGGAAGTTAATGGGATATGTCCAGTCTGTCGCGGAAGTAAAGTTGATGAAGCACGAACGTTTTTACGTAAGTAAAAAAGTTGATGCGGAAAACGGTATACGATTAATTCTTTATTCTATATATATTTCATTTTGTCTTGCCCGCTTATGGTCTGGTGTTTGCTGAATTTTTTTTCTCGAGAACATTATCTTTCTTTGTGGTTGGCTCGTTGAAGACTTCTTTCTAGCATATCGGATGTCCACTTAGTGGTCATCCCTTCTTATACGCATATATATATATATATATATATATATATATATATATATATATATATATATATATATATATATATAATGTATATATATATACATACATATATATATATATATATATATATATATATATATATATATATATATATATATATATATATATATATATATATATATATATATTATATATACATATATACATGTATATATATATATATAATTATGTGTATTTCTTCTATCTTAATGAATAAAAATTCTTCTGATAGAATAAATGGGTTAATAGAAACCAATGTAGCAAAGAACACAAAATAACTGTGGTTAGCTCCTGCTTTTAAGGCAGGAACTCCTTGAAAGTTTGGGTATTTGGGTATATTTAAGAATTTAAGGATTGGAGAAAACGCATGTTATAATTGCATGTTATAACATGCGTTTTCTCCAATCCTTAAATTTTTGTATATATATATATATATATATATATATATATATATATATATATATATATATATATATATATATATATATGTATGTGTGTGTGTGTGTGTGTGTGTGTGTATGTGTGTGTTTGTGTGTATGTGTGTGTGTGTATGTGTGTGTCTGTGTATGTATGTATGTATAGCATACATATATACATACATACACACATACATACATACATACATACATACATACATACACATACAATAAACTGACCTTCGTGTTGAAGATATCTCTCTTGGTGAATCTATTTTTTGCTAACAAGTATAAGATAATGAATATATTTCTAGTAAAGAAAGTCGAAGGTTACAAGATCGTACACTTTGCGAAACAGAAAGATCTTTTCTCCTACTCATATAACCTCCATAACATGACAAACCTCTTGGATTACATTTCAGACACCATAATCCAGTAGATATAGGTTCAATATAGTATATATTTTGGTTTTAAAACGATTATCACTATGGCGTCTTTGAAATCCAAAAACAAAATATATATATTTGTACAGGACATCGCACTAGCTCGTCTTTATTTTTGTTGGAAAGTGTAACAAAGTGTAAATAATAGATTACAAAACAAAAATTATCTGATATACTATCAATATCCAAAATAGCAATTCTGCATGGAGTACGTATATCTGAGACAAGGATAAAAGATAAAATGCAGGAAACTAGTAAAAGGTGTTAGTTACACAAAGAAATGTGTGTGCAACTCCCAAATGAATCTCACTTGTCTAATATTTCATCTTCCAACGAACTGACAATATCTCACAAGAATACATTGTTCTAGAAGTCGGTCTGTCTTTCTTTCCATCTCCTTCTCTTAATCTATACATACATACACACACACATACATTCATACATACATACGTACATACATATGTATATATTTATATACACATACGTGTATCATATTTATATATATATATATATATATATATATATATATATATACATATATTTATACAAATATATACACAACATATTTTTATGTACGCATTATATATATATATATATATATATATATATATATATATATATAATGTGTGAATGTACACACAGACACACACATATAAATATGTTTATTTAGATACACACACACACAAACGTACACATATATACAACGGTACATACACACGCATACACACGTATTTATAATTCCATACAAACATATACATACATTTACATGTGTGTGTACCTGCGTGTATTCAGTGAGAAAAAGAAATACAGTGAGATATATTGACTGTCACATCATTTTGTTTTTATGTATATAGCTATGAATATATGTAAATATATAAATATATACATACGTGTTTTTTGTATGGGTTTAGAAATATATACGTATATTCACACAGTCACACACACACGCACACACATATATGTATATTTATATGTCTGTATTTATGTATTTATATACATATCACGTTTTCACAATATACGACGAAATCCAAATGAATACACTCTGACAATATATAGTTTACCAACTATAAAACAGAACCTGTCATGCAACGTTGGCCATTTCTGTGTAATGCTTGTCCAACATTTCCCGGTTTTACAGTTTCTTTTGCGTCTAAAAAAATGAGAAACGAAACAAGAACTTTGCATTGTTTCACCTCACGTAGAATCCTGAAAAATATCCAGCGCCCTTGTTCAGTTCAATGACGAGTTTCGCTTGCTGTTGTATCCTTGCATATACAGATATATATATATATTTATATATATATATATATATATATATATATATATATATATACATATTCTTATGTGTGTATAAGTATATACATACGTATGCACATATATCAACAAGCTGATATTTAATAATTGCAATATATAATTCAATGATATCAAGTTGTATGCTTGTGTCTCTTTCGGTGATATTACCCTTTAATGACATTGTAGCTCTCTTCATCTCGAACTCCTGCTTGCTAACGGATATACGCTGTAAGACTAGCTTTAAATGTGAATGTATATTTTGGACATTTTAGCCTAATCTCATATTATAGGATGATCCGAAGGGCAACAGAGATTTAACGATTGTTGTAGCTAATCGAGGATATTGGCTCCAAAGTGAAATCCAAAATTCTGACAATTCTAGCACACAAAATGAGGTTTTGTGCATAGGACCGTCTTCCAAGTCTATTACATTTTCTTCTGTTAACGTTAATGGCGGGTGTGCATTGTCGTATCTTGCGAAAGGATTCATGACCTACTCGTACATTTGATAATCAAGTGATGGAAAATACTTAGAAAATGATACAGAGTGTTTTTCTATTGTCTTCTGACAAAATTTTGAATTTGTTTGGAAAAGCCTCTACGCCTGGGAAGCAATCAAGCTGCAATTTTTTAACTTTCCTTATCCACAGTTCTAACTTGTCGGTGAAAGAATTTCATTTGTCTGTAACTGTAATAATATTTTCGTTCGCTCCTTCAAGGCTCAAACTTAAAATGTTCAGCTTCTTAAAAAGACTGTTGAAAAATGCTACTTCTAACCACCAATTATCATCGTTAAAAAAATTCAAATCCAGAATTTTCAGCATCAAAAAAACATTATTTTAGTTCGCAAAAAGATAAATCGAGAGAGTACTTTTCCTTTCGAGAGCCATCGCACATTTGTATGAAGTAGCAAACACTTAAAAATCTGAATCCATAATTTCACATAGGGATGCAAAAAGTTTGCACCACAGGGAATGCGATTTTATGTAATTCACCACTTTAGCAACATTCTCCATCGTCTTCAGGAGACCATCAGATAGAAGTTTGTCATTACATCCCTCTGAATACCACATTTTGGTTTACCAGGTTAAAGACATCTTCCCCTGACATTCTTTCCGTAAATTCACAACAAAAGATAAACTGACTAATGACTTTAGCACATCTGGTGACCCTCAGAAATGATATTAGTTGAGCTTTGTTGCTGATGGGTGTTCTTTCATTGATTTGTAAGGCCCACAAGTTTTCGAGTTCACTATTTTGCTTCAGTGAAATTACTTCAGCCTTTTCGATTGAAAATTTGAATTATGTTTTATCATCTCAAAGTATTCTTTTGCTCCTGTCCTCATGTTGCGGATGATATGTTATTAAATGACATTGAAGTTTACTGGAAACCGTCGCTTCATTTGAGAGTGCTGTTAAACAAATCATACAAACAGGAACCGAGTTGATTATTTCCGATAATATAAAACCATATTGGATGTAATTTTCATTACATTTTCGTTTTGATGAGGTGGACAATTTATTTTGAGTGTTGGTCCTTTTTGCTATGTGTTGCAAAAAAATGTGTCCAATCTAAAACTAAAAATCGATTAAAATTAACATGAAATAATTTATGCAAATTCTAAATAAATTAAAAATTAGAAACTACTAGGACTACTAAACAATTTACTTACAGACAATCTCGGTTGAAATACAATATATATAATATAATGTAGCAAAACTGCTCTTGGTCGTGTAACGTAATTAATTTATATTTACGCTCGAACTTTGCGAATGTTCTTGGATCGTTGTTTCCCGAAAAGCCCGAAAATATTTTTGCGACACTCCAAGAATTTATTGCAGCACACCTGTATGCCGTGGCACACGGTTTGGCAGACACTGATTTAGTGGCACCGTTTCTAGCTCGCCCGTTTACTTTGCGTTTTTCCTGTTGATCTGATATGCTTGTGTTTGGCACAGAAAGTGGTGAGTTGGTTTTTCACTTGACAGTCTTCTACTGACGAAACAGATGACATGGTAAGCTATAATCCCAAACAAGTAAGATGGGTGTAGAAACAGAACAATTCGAAACCAAAATTGCATTCTACAAGTACGCAGGCACAAACGGATCCTCTGGATAAAGTCCAAATCGAAATATTTCAAAATTAGAATCAATGTGGAAAATACAATTGAAAACTTAACCCAAATAACTTATAATTACGATCTTTTGGTTAATATTTCTTTCTTCTGAAGATACGGGTAACACATCACGTTTGAATTAATTAGGCATTGTAATTATGGAATTATATAATGATGTTTCATTCCATTAAAATATCTGGAGAATCAGTTAAATTATGAACTACATGTGAAATTTATGCATTTTTGTTTTTTGTTCTTAATATGTTAATGTAAATGATTGACTTAGTGTTTTTTTTTCTTTATGCAATCAATGCTGTTTCTCCAGTATTTATGGTATTGAATTAAAATCTTGGATTTAACCGATATCATCAATTGAGCTCCTACTGAATGAACGTGGATACATATTTTGGTGTTTATATATATAAATTCTATATAGAGAATGAATTTATGAAATACGCTTCTGTCTGGTTTACAAGTATTTAAATCATCGGTCGTTGAGTTCAAGACTACATCAATACATTTCATTACCAAATCAAATCATCTGAGTACCTAATCACATCATCTGAGTGGAAAGCAATTTGACAATGTGTAATTCAAGAGAATATTACTTCACTTCGCATACAACACAAAACGTGACACGGGAGCAACACGCAGAGTTTCATCTACCAATGCTTCTGAATTTATTATGGTCTGCTTTGTCTCATATTTCTCCATGGTCAAATTAGGTAATCAACAGTCATTGATTAAATAAAAGATCAACATTCAGTAGAGAGGTGTGCGTGAATTGGCGCTATTCGTATTTGGAAAGAGCCGGCTTTTCGTTAATTTCCGATTTTCTTTTCTTTTGAGACTGTCGAAACCAACGTAACCACGTAGTTGCAAATGATTGATCAATTGTAAATGTAAACAATTATATTCGTCATGATCGCCGCTATGATGTTAGTAGTATTTCGACTGTCTTTATGTTCTGAGATCAAATATTTCCAAGGATGACTAAACACAGCACTAGTGTCGATTTAGTTGACTAGCCCCCAAAAATTTCTGGTCTTGTACACATAATATATGGGACAAAGGATAAGTATTATTGGTGCTCTTTTGTTGTTGTCATTATGATTATTATTATTATTATTATTATTATTATTATTATTATATGTGTTGTTGTATATAGGGAAGGTCAGTAGGCAAATAATAACAAACACACACTGATTCGATCTCACTCCTGTATTGTTAGTCAATTGGTAACTTACGTAAGCAAGTATCTAATCGATCTATTTTCTATAAGTTGTTTGTTAAAGTCCTTTCAACTCCATTATGGATCTCATCAAGATCTACACGCACATATATATATATATATATATATATATATATATATATATATATATATATACAGAGAGAGAGAGAGAGAGAGAGAGAGAGAGAGAGAGATAGTTATTTATATATATATACATTTATATATATATATATATATATATATATATATATATATATATATATATATATGTACCTTTATATAAACAAACAATAGACCAACCGTAAATTAACCGAATAGGTTCGGCCTAATTAGCCGTTATAAGTTTATTCCACCCACTTCCCAACTATTCATACAGTACCTCTGCATGAATAGGGAAGATAGTTTTGAATGCTCAATATATGAAGCTGAAAAAAAAAGCACTCGAGAAACTTTTGCGGTTAGGATAATTGAGCATTATTTATTGCGTAGGTGTAAATTATTTCTCTAAGTATGATGGATAACTGTTAACATGTTTCCGTTTTATTATAGACTCATTAATAAATGATTGGTTTCAATATGTAAGAAAGCACATTGCTTGATGAAGTAAAATAAAATACTGGTATTGTTTAGTGATTGAGTTACGCAGTGAATTACACATCTGAGTGAATACGCGCTCTAACGATGATGATGATGATGATGATGATGATGATGATGATGATGATGATGATGAAGAGAGTGGTGGTGCTGGTGGTAGTAATAATAGAGCTGATATTGGTGGTGGTGAGTGATGGTAGTTTTAGTGGACGATGATGACGTCAATGATGATGATGATGATGATGATGATGGTGTAGAAGAAGAAGAAGAAGAAGAAGAAGAAGAAGTAAAAGAAGAAGAAATTATTGTAATCTTCGGTTTGTAATTGTTCTAGCTTCCTTTTAACTATTACACCATCGTCTCTACGACCACTATCATCATCATCATCATCATATGGCACACTAACACATCATATTCGTCTTCGTGGGTGATCACTGTCGTCGTGGTCAGCCAGGAAAATATTTAGGTTCGTTGATCATTAAAAGGATGAAACGCAAAGTCGACCTCGGCGGAATTTGAACTCAGAACGTAAAGATGAGCGTAATACAGCCAAGCATTTCCTCCGGCGTGCTAATGATTCTGCCAGCTCACCATCTTAGCATTAACAGTAATAATAATTTCAATTTTTTGCGCAAGGCCATCAATTTCGGGAATGGTGTAAGCCAATTATATCGACGCTAGTGCTCAAATGGTCAATATTTTATCGACCCCAAAAAGATGAAAGGCGAAGTCGAACTTGGCGGAATCTGAACGCCGAAAGAAATACCGCCGAGCGATTCGTCGAGCGTGCTAAGAATTCTACTAGCTTGTCACGTGTACAAGAACAATAATAGTGCAAGCAATAACAATACCTATAATATAAAAATAAAGCAGTATTGACTAACAGGAAAAAAAAAGATGCTACAGAGAATATGGGTAAGTCATTAAGAGAATAGGTACTTTGATAAACATCTGTAAGAGGCGCCATCTTTTCTAACTGTCATGTTGTTAACAAACTTATATAAAGATTATTTGATGCGTGGGTAGGAATAATGTGGCTTTTGTTGTTCTTTGTTTAATTCTATCATAACAATTGATTAGTTGGGTGACAACAATACAATACAAATTTCGTCGCTGTCAATTTAGATTCATTGTTCCGGCAAACTTGCTGGCACCTTAGCTCTCGTTCACATAAATAGATACCTCTAACAAGGCTTCCGTCGATGACATATTAACCACACATCAAATCGCATTCTTTTATTATTTTATTCGTTATTTATTGCTTTCGCTTTTGTTTGTATGGGTCAATGGACTTGTTTGTGCGGACGGGCGTGAGGAAATTGTCAGTTGTGTAATGTCTCGATACACGTATCTGCGTCGACAGACACGAAATGGAAGAGCGCAATAAGAATGATACTTGCATGGACGTGTTTGACGAGGATGTAGAAAAGAACTCTAGCCGGTTGTGTAGAATCTCGTGGTACTTACCCGCGTCGACAAACACGAAATGGGAGCATGCAGGCCTATCCGATTGCTAGGTTGGGTCAAGACTCTTTTTAACAATTGTTTACTCTTACAAGCAACACTTCCCTCAACACGGCCCCGATATGTACCCAGAGCAAAAGCTATTGACTTGGACTTTTACAGTTAGGTATCAGTCTTTCCTGAGACATTGCTCTCAGAACAGAAAGATCTTGGACAGATAGTGTAAGTCATCCTTTCTGAGGCTCTAGTTGTTCTGTCACTCCACCGATGTGTATTGTCAAATTTTTATCAAACTCCACCAAAGAGGTAAAGGCCAAATGGAACCTGACGAGGTTTGAACCCAAAGCGAAGAGATACATACGAATACAGACGACCATATAGATTTCCAACATATAGAATACACCATTATAATTTTTAAGCAAATTTTTCATCAGTACTAGGGACTAAAATAATTACATTGGTTCTCTTTGATATTTTGGTGGCAGAGTGAAATTAGGGAAAAAATACTTACAGCCTACTAAAATTTAGAGTGGCAGAAGAAAATAATAAGGTCAAGAAAGAGGAATGGTGATATAGCTACATTCATCTTTATCCTTATCACATTCAAGAGACTTATTGCAGCATGTAGCCTACAATCCCTTTGAATTAAATTCATTGAGAATTGGCAGTTAAGTTCTCGTTGGTGGTGATAAATTAATTATTACCAGATACTCACATCTACTTATATTTTACTGGGACCATAAAACCAGCCATATCTATATAAAAGAAAGCTGTATCTACATAAAATGTCTCAGAAGTCGCTGGTACGATAATGATAATGATATCATAAAGAATTTATAATGGTGTATCCTGTATATTAGTAATCTGTATGGTCGTCTGCTTCCGAGGAGAGCAGTTTATTTCAAATTGATGTAATGCTTTTATTGGTCGATTAAATGGAGCTGCTTGAAACGGCCGAAATACACTGATATCTGGACATTCTTGTTACTTATTTGGTTTTTATTAATCTAACTTTGAGCTGTGCGGACCATACCGACAAACTTGGTGTCTCAACTTAAGTACCTATTTCAACTGAATCTTAATTATTTCTGACACACATATGTATTCTTTTATTCTTTTATATGTTTCAGCCTTGAGGCTTCGGCCAGGCTGGAGCACCGCCAGTGTATATATATATATATACATATATATGTATGTATGTATGCATGTATGTATGTATATGTATATATATATATGTGTATGTATATATGTATGTATGTATGTATGTATGTATGTACGTATGCATCTATCTATACATATATATATATATATATATATATATATATATATATATATATATATATATATATATATATATTTCGTATGTGTATTTCGTGTGCAAGATTCTTGATGTGGATACGTGTGTTGAAAGAAATACAATTAAACCTTGGGAGAGGCATTATGTTTATTACCGGCATAATGCCTCTCCCAAGGTTTAATTGTATATATATATATATATATATATATATATATATATATATATATATATATGTATGTATGTATGTATGTATGTATGTATGCATGTATGTATGTATGTATATATGGATATGTATGAATGAGGATAGAGAGGATGAGAGAGATATATAACGATATCGAGTCATATTTTACTTACTGAATTAGCAAAACCAGATATTCTTGGCAAAATCATTAACATTCTATAAAATACCATAATTTGCTTTTGAGTTATCTTTGATTCGTAAAGCATCCTCATTAGATTTCCAGTCTCTTTGATCCTTGATTAAAGTATCACCCACATCTCTCTCCTTCTCTTTCTTTCCTTCTTTGGCAATCCGTCTATACGTATGTCTGTCTCAGTCTGTAACTCTTTCTTATTCGCTCCCTTTATCGTTCCCTCCCTTCCTCGCTCTTTCTCTCTCTCTCTCTCTCTCTCTCTCTCTCTCTCTCTCTCTCTCTCTCTCTCTCTCTCTCTCTCTCTCTCTCTCTCTCTCTCATTCTTTCTGTATATATATCGGTTAATTCAGAAAACTTTAAACTATTTCATTAAGTATTCCGAGACAAGTACAGTACATAAACAGAACGACTCCGGGTCGGATCTAATGTTTTAGAAAGTAAATCTTAGAAAGTAGAATAAACCAACTTCGTCAAACTCTAAAGTGTTACTCATTAAAAAGTATGTATACAAAGCAGAAACGAGCCGCCGAGGTAGGCAAACTAGACCTCGAATTTATACCTTGAATAGAATAGATTCATAGCAACATTTTCCATTTACGGCAAAATTTGGACCTAATTCAATAAAATTATGAAGGTTACACTAATTACTATGCATAAAATGCAAAGTTTTTTTTTTTTTTGGAGATTAGGTAGCCATAATTCGCCCCTGCATTTCAATCTCAGTATTTAGGCTACGCATAGTACTGCTGTGTTGCGTACACTCCCACAACACCGTTTTCTTTACGTGCTATAAAGGCAGAATTAAATCTGCCTTTAGTCGCGCACCTATATTTCACTTATTTCTTGTGTTTTACTACATAAAGGTCACCGACTGCCTACCCTGAGTATATATGTATGTATGTATGTATATATATATATATATATATATATATATATATATATATATATATATATATATATATATATATTCTTTTATTCATTTACTGAGTCTACGCTGAATCACAGCCTTATATAGAGAGACAGATAGATAGATAGATAGATAGATAGATAGATAGATAGATAGAAAGATATATATATATATATATATATATATATATATATATATATATATATATATATATATATATATATATATGGATAGATAGATAGATAGATAGAGAGAGAGAAAGATAGATAGATAGATAGATAGATAGATAGATAGATAGATAGATAGATAGATAGATAGATAGATAGATAGATAAAATTGTTTTCTGAACTGATACATTGCGACAGATGAAAAACGATGAGTATTTGCCAGCGTCAACATCACAGTATTGTTGTATATGACTCCACAGGATAAGATCAAATAAATAATCTCTCTTGGTTTTGTTGCTTTCTCAACCATTTATTTGGTATTGATGGAAACCCAGCCAACATCAGATGTTCAAAACTAAAGAAAACAACAGTAAATAAAATAAGAAACAATGCAATAATATAAAATAAAATAATGATTGACCAATTAAAATCTTGACCGCCATTAATAATTCATTTGTATTTCCTTAATAACTCTATATGTGATTTTATTAAACAAACAATATACACAAAGTCGGAAATGTTAAAGAGATAAAACACGCGAAAAACAAATAAATAAACATTATATTCGGCATCACTGACCCAAACACTAATGTAATTGGTTTTTCTTTTCTTCTTTTTTGCTGCTGTTGTATATTCTTTTGGTTTTCAGTGTTTCATTTATTTGCTAGTGCTTATTTTTTATATTTTGTACAACCAATGCGATGATGATGATGATGATATTTTTTCTTAATATATATGTATTTTTTTTATTTAGAAAAGAAAGAAAACAATAAATATATAACATGAAATTCATTTAGCTATCAATAAATTATGATTTCTTCAGAAACGAGGTATTTCGTTGGTAATTGCTCATATCGTTAGATAATAGTAAGAAGAAGAAGAAAAAGAAGAAGAGGAAGAAATATTTATAATTATAATAATAATAATTAGAAGCAGCTGAAATATAATTAATAAATTTATTTAGTCAAACGGATAACTTCCTTTTTAAATCTCTCCTGGTAGTATTAGTTTTTTTTGTTTGCATTACTAATACGGTGAATGTGATGATGATAATGATAATTAGTATTCCTATTATTACTAATATTATCATCATCAATTATTATTATCATTGTTCATGTTTGGCTGTTGCTGTTGTTATTATTATTATTTTTTATTTATCATACGCGTTGTTTAAAGTACATCACATCCAGCCGTCACACGCGAGCAAGTATGACTCTATAACATATTCCACACTGTTGCCAATTGTTTCAAGTGCCCATGTAGTCATTAACAATTATAGACACTGCCTAAGCCTCTTAATTTTGACCCAGTGCAATATTCCGGATGTGACTGATGGAAGAGAAAGAGAGAGAGAGAGAAAAAATAAGAGAGATTAATATTGCTGAATAAATATTGCTACGAGTTCAGACAGTTTGTTGTACACTAAACAATTGGTATTATCTTCTTTGTGACTTTAAAATTCATCATCCTAATCCAAGAAAGGTAGATCAGGAATATTATGTAGTTGCGAATATTCCTGAAAATGCGGAAGAAGTTTGACTGGAGAGCTGTTGATGATGTGTCTGTACAATCTGGATTAAGCAGAGTCTGAAATACCATAAGAATACTTGCAATGATTGCTTTGATCTTCTGCAGTTTTAGTTATATCACAAGATACAACGAAGACTTCTGATGGGATAGCTGAGAATTTAGATGGTACTAAATTAAAGGAGTTGAGATTCGAATAAATTATGTTAATATTTTTTAAAAATGGAAGAACCACACGGTAGAAATAATAGCCAATACAATTTCGGACTGCTTTCAACAAGACAAACATCGTCTCGCTACTTTCTGCTTACAAACACAACTGATATTATACAATTACATAAGCAGATATCATTCACCAACGGAGATACGTAAGGAAATGATAATTAACATTTTGTTATTATGTAAAAACTCACACACACATTGTGTATATGCCTGTGTATGTATTTGTGTATGTGTGTGTGTATGTATGTATATATATATGTATGTATATATATATATATGTGTGTGTGTTTTCATGTGTGTGTGTGTGTACTTTTACATAGATTGTTTTTTCTTCCTATACATACATATATATATATATATATATATATATATATATATATATATATATATATATATATATATATATAACAGTAACATCCACCCCTAGGGGTCAGCCACACTTAAGTGGCAATATACTACACTTTATCGTGCAGTTACTGTTAATACTTCATTTAGAGAATTAACATTGCTTATATATATATATATATATATATATGCTTGTTTAAATGCCAGTGCATTTCTATCCCCGTGCCCTTCATCATATATTCTTATATGTATTTTTTGTGCCTCTCTGATTCTTTCACATATCTGTTATTTTGTATGGCACCAGTTCGCTATCAAATTCTTCAGACACATCTAACATCTCCTCTATCCTTCTCCATTCACGTCATCAACTCGTACTGTCTATAGCTTCCTTCCTGTTCTTTTACACCAACTAATATTTATGATCCTTATACTACCAACGTACTTTCTTTTACTTGTCTATCAAGTCCTTTTCATTGCAACTTGGAAGTCACGTTCGCTTTGTGTATCCTGTGTAATAAATAATGAATATATTATATATGAGCGTCGTGTTCGTTTTCAGTAAATGCTTCCTAGCTGTTGTATTTTAGAGAGAAACAGTCACTTCAAAACGTTATAAAGATATAAAGAGATTTAAAGATAGAAATGAGACTCAATATGAAAATGAACAAGAATATTGATAGGTCTTTTTGTCGTAGTGTACTATATCTTACATATTAAGAACGATGGCAATCGGGGTGGTGATGATGGGCGCGGGGTGTAAATATATTTTTGATGCTGTGTTAGGTGTTCATATGATTATATACACACAGTAAATATGCCTGTGATACGAGACAGAGGAACACTTGAATGTACGCACACATAATGCACACATCCATTTATCCGTCCATCCATTCATCCATCCATCCATACATACATACATACTTACTTACATACATACTTACATACATACACACATATAAATACATACATTCATACTTATATACATACATGCATTTATACATACGTGGCCAAAAGTTTGGAAATATTTTCCAAAAATTAAAATTGTCATGCCCATGTACGATCCGATTGAAATATATACAACGTGGATATATATACACACCTAATAATTGATCCAATGGTTCAATTCTAAATGTCAAACCTATGTTCCAAACTTTTGGCCAAGTAATAATATATTCTTTTCTACTCAGGGCACAAAGCCAGAAATTTTGGGGGAGAGGGCCAGTCGATTAGATCGACCCAGTACGCAAATGGTACTTAATTTATCAACCCCGAAAGGAAAAAAGGCAAAGTCGACCTCAGCACAATTTGAGATCAGAACGCAAAGACAGACGAAATACCGCTAAGCATTTCACCCGGCGTGCTAACGTTTCTGCCAGCCCGCTGCCTTCGAATAGCATATTGCAAATGAACTATAACTTTGGACACTTAATATAAAAATTCTAGTTTCGAGAGCTATCTTCCAAAGTTTGGCCACGACTCTACATACATACATACATACATACATACGTACGAGACGATGCTGAAAAGTCCCTGGCTCTAGGTAAAAGAAAATACAAGAGGAACAGTCAATTATGATTTTATTCAGCACATTCCTCTCTCAGATGCACATACTTATTGCAACGGCCTTCAGTTTTTCTGAGCCCTGTAAAAGAACTCGGGATTTAGGGCTACCAACCAGGTCATTCGCGACACCCTTAAAGCCAAGAAGATTTCAACTCCACCTTGTCTATAAACACATTCCATTGAGCCTACCCCTACATAATGCCAGCTACCTACTGGGGTCAAGTTAATTTACTAATCCCCTCCCCTTCTCAAATCGTACATATAATTTATAATTCAAACTTTATAATCTATTTTCCTTTCGATTTTCATTGTGGTTGTTATTGTTCATTTTTATTATCATTATTATTATCGTTTACATATTAAATTTGCTATTTTTAAATATAATACTACTTTAATATCATTACACACTTTTTTAATAAAAAAATCCGTTATTGCTTCAAATCCTAGAGACATAGATATAAAAAAAAATCTTACGTTAACATATATAAATACATCTTTGCCTCGTCAGCGGATATGTGTAAGAGACAGTATACATGCGTGTGGGTGTACGTTTATGTGTGTCTGTTTGTGCAGTCGCTGAAAATGCTTGTTTATGAGTGGATTGTATGTGAAACAAAATTCGTCTTTTCTTTTGATTTTTGTTCTTAAATGCGATTTCAGCTTTTATCCTGGTGGCAATTGAATCTGCATATACAATGATGAAGCATGTGTGTAAGCCTGTATATATCTATGTACGTATGCATGCACGTATCTATGTACCTATGTACCTATGTATGTTGGCATGTTATATCTATACATCTATATAAATATAAGTATATTTTTCTGTATGACTTGATATTTTTTATCTCCGTGAAACTATCTAAAAGATTCTTCATTACTACCTATAATGTAAACGCTTCATGCAAATGTCAAGTTTGTAAATCCTATTAGCAAATGAAACACGTGTAAAAATGGTTTGTTGGAAATCTTTACGGTCATCTGCTTCTGAAAAGAGCGGTTTCTTTCAAATTGATGTAATGTTTTCATTGATTGATTACATGGAGCCGCTTGAAACGTCCGTAATGCATTAATACTTGGTCATCCTTGTTACATATTTGTATACGTGCGTGGGAGTGTGTGTGTGTACATATGTATATATGTGTATGCACATACATATACATTTAGATACATATATATGCATATGTGTGTGTACGCGTATGTATATATCTTATACATGTAAATGCTTATATGCTTAAATAAAGATTGTTTACATAAGTGTGTATATATCAACATATCTGCATGTTCTCTTCTGTTATTTAATCTTCTACACGTATATTTAATATTGTGTTTACACACCCACACATATTGATATGCATAAATACATATATTCATAGATATATATATATATATAAAAAGATAGAGAGATCGATACATACATACATACATACATACATATATGTTTTTCCATACATGTGTTTGTATGTATGTATATATTATTTCTATTTGTATACATATAATTATCCATATATATATATATATATATATATATATATATATATATATATATATATATATATACTTGTACATGCGTGAATGCGTATACACATGCATATATATACGCACTCTATATTTCCATATATACATACAGACATATATTTATGCATACATGTACATATACATACAAATACACATGCACACGGCCATGCCTAAAGATCATCGAGTTACACTGAAGATCCATACTTCCGCACCACTACTGTCGTATACACTACCACTGTGATAACCAGCATCATACTCACAACCATGACCACCACCCCCAATTACACAACAAACTTATATTTACTCACATTAAAATCACACATAGAAACACACACCTCAGCCTTCCCTTTCTCTCTCCCACTCTCTCCCTCTCCATTAAAATTACATTTTCTGCTTGTTTATCTTCCGATTACATAAATATCGCGTAAACACCGGAAGTTGAAGACTCATTTCTACAACTCCATTAATCTCCATATTTTATTGTTAATGTTACTTGTAATTGTTGTTGTTGCGTTTGTTTATACTGTTGTTCTTGTTCTGTTTGTTACATTGTTTGTCTCGGATTTTTTTAGTGTTTTCCCCACTAATTTCAGTGTTGTTTTGTGTATTTTATCTTATCTTATTTGTATTTTATTTATTTTTGCAAATTTACTTTATTTTGTACAACGGAAGTAAAATATAAATATGCCGTTGGGAATCATTCGGTGATTTGTCATTCTTGCTGCCATTTCTCAACATCACTATCTACATCACACCATCCCTAGCTATTATTTATTTGTAATCACAGTCAAACGACAAAGCTCTAAATGGTTGCTTCACTTGCGAGATATAACAACCAAAATTCAGTGTAGTTATATATATACATATATATATATATATATATATATATATATATACGTATATATATATATATATATATATATATATATATATATATATATATATATATATATATATATATATATATATGCACACCCCCACATATATTTATATATATATATATATATATATATATATATATATACATATATACATAAATATATATATAATTTTATACATATATATATTTATATATAATATATTATGTGTTGACGTGACGAGAATTTATAAAATTCGAGAGAACATGGAATAATTTTTATTTGCATACATAAAGACATGCATATACATACGCAAATACATACATACATATATATTTGCGTGCGTGTTTGTGTATGCGTATGTGTGTGTGTGTGTGTGTGTGCGCGTGTGCGCGTGTGCGTACGTATATGTGTAAATTTGGAACATTGGATATTGCAATCATTTGTAAGAATTTTAAAATCC
>NC_142945.1:42478713-42503713 GCF_046866305.1 Octopus bimaculoides | reverse complement strand
AAGACTGGGTCTTTAGCTCTTATTTCTAGCAGGGGCATGCTTTTTAAGCATCATTACGCTTCGTGTGAATGTGTGTGTGTGGGTGTGTATGATATATATATATATATATATATATATATATATATATATGTATATATATATATATAATATATATATATATATATATATATATATATATATATATATATATATATATATATGTATATATGTATATATATATATATATATATATATGTGTGTATGTATGTATGTATTTTGTGTGTGTATATGTATCTATAGATAGATAGGCAGACAAATAGATATATAGATAGATAGATAGATAGATAGATAGATAGATAGATAGATAGATAGATAGATAGATAGATATGTTTCTTTATTAGCCACACAGGGTTGAACACAGAGATGTTGATGTTACTTAAAGAACTAAGCAACCTACGAATTTTCTAAACTATTCGTAGACAATTAGACAACCAATGAGCTAACTAGTACCGTCTGGATTCAAAAGGCCAAAAATAGCCCACACACCATCGGGAGAAACATCATTATATGATCTACACAATCATGTCGAGATATTGTTCTTGATTCTGATAATTACAACATCTGAGAAACCGTAGTAACGTAGCCGTAAGTGTAGTTGTACATTCTGCTGTGCGTACGAGACTAAAATATTGCAGCTCTGCGTTGTGTTTTGAGTATTAGAATATAAGTTTCCAATTGCTGGAGTGTGATGTGGAATGTTAGAAATGCTGCATATTGTGATGTATTGTTGTGCGATGCATGAGCGGGACAGCGTGTTATTATTTAAAGACTTTTGACGGATTTCAGAGACAGAACTAGCTGTTATTTCAAACATAGTGAAAAGCCATATTTAGCGGGCATTCATTTCTTGGTTCAGAATTCGTCGTATTTCAATGACGAATGTATAATGCTTTTTTATTTCATTTTATACCAATCAGACTAAATCTCTTTCTACATTGTGAATAATAAATGATTAAATAATTAAATAAATAAATAATATACAAACACGACTTGGGGACATTATGATAAATCGAAGGTATATACGTATAGGTAGCTATGGAATCCAACAGAGAGAGAAACGAAGAGATTGACTGAGTGAGTGAATGAGGTAGGGGTGAGGGAGATAGGGAGTGAGTCAATGAGTGAATGAATGAGAAAGAGATGTAGGGAGAGAGAGAAAAAATTTGCTATAATCGTGGCGCTGTTCCAGTATGAGAGGTCGTTAGACAAGATATAAAATACGTAGTATAGCCGTGTAGACGGTAATTAATAGACTATACAGTAGAATAACGAGAACGAAAGAGGGAGCGAGAAAGACAGAAACAAGAGAGAGAGAGAGAGTAATTGATAGACTGCCTCGAGTAAAACTTACGATGTCCGCGTCATTTCTCCATAATCATTTATCTTGTCACATTCATTGTCCAGGAGTGAAACAATATATGTGGTGATGAAGATATGACATACAAGTGAAGTGATGGTGGCGGTGGTAGTGATAGAGAAGCGATTAATCAAGCACCTTTTCTACAATACGTGGCTGAAAACGCACAAAATCACATGTATATGCAAGCATACACACACACACACACACACACACACACACACACACATATATATATATATATATATATATTTCATATTGAACAAATATATATAAATATATATATATATATATATATATATATATATATATATATATCATAATAGGCACAGGAGTGGCTGTGTGGTAAAAAGCTTGCTTCACAACCAGGTGGTTCCGGGTTCAGTCCCACCGTGTGACACCATGCGTTACTGCCTCTGTCATAGCTTCGAGCCGACCAAAGCCTTGTGAATCGATTTAAAGAAGACCGTTGTATGTGTGCGTGCATGCTTGCGTGTGTGTGTATGTTTGTGTATCTATGTTTGTTCCTTGACAACCGATACTGGTGTGTTTACGTTCGACAAAACAGACTGATTGAATAAGTACTCGGCTTACGATAGTGAGTCCTGGGTGCTCCAGTATGGAGTAAAAAATAAAGAATATATAAAAAGTAGTACAATAGGTACAAATGACACTAACCCGTTTCACACCCTATTTTTCAATCCATGTGGTACGTCGTACGATATGAGTCGTATTTATCCGACAACCCTACCCTTCAACAAAAGAGAAACAGCAAAACAGACAAACGACGAAATAGAAGAACGCTTCACTAAAGTTAAACTTGGACAGATTTTGAAAGAATACATTATAGAAGAGAAGCACTGCCACTCGATAAGAACTCATAAAGTAGCCGGCGCAAGCTGATGCAGCGCACAAAAACATAGGGAGGTTGTGTGCTTCCCCGCGGACAAATCCAGCAGAAACCCGATAGACAGCCTGCCGAACTACATCCAGGCGATGCAATCCCACATCACCAATATGAGGGTAACAACGATACAGGAGTATGAAGCGTAAAAGAAGACGCTCAAGGTTCTCATGGTGATGTGACCAAACATCCTAGACGCAAAGAAGTGCGCAGCCAACAGCTTCCAGGCGACTAATAACGACATCCCAGCATTGTTTGGGGTCCACAAGAACAATAAGACGACCACTGACCCAGTGACAAGACCACTAAAGAGACAGGTATGCGGAGCCAATGTGTCCAACAACTACCGAATCTCCTACTTCCTCTCTATGATCATACGGCTTCCGATCAGAATGCCCTACTGTTGTGTGTGGCAGTACAGAAGACCTCCTTAGCAGAATCAATGGATACAATGATGCCTACGATGGGCTGCATAATAGGCCGTATAGATGTAGTGTCCTTAAACTCAACCATGGATGGATGTTGATTTTGCTGTGGAGAAATGTGTGGAGGCGATCAGCAAGAGCAACGTGGAGTTTCGTGGTGTTGAGACAGAAGAACTGGGGCCTGACATGTTACAAGACTGACATGTTACAAGGAGTTTTGTCCGAGGTGCCACACGGTGGTTCTGAACTGAGAACCATGTGATTGGGAATATATATATATATATATATATACATCACACATACATGCATACATATATACATACAGACATGTATACAAACATACATACATAGATACATACATACATACTTACATACATACATATATACATAAATATATATGTTTATGTTTGTCTAGAAACTAGAATCGATTTTCAGAATACTTTATAGAACTTCGCCCTTAGAATCAATTATCCATATTATACACACGAGATCCTTTTCGGACAGTAAAATCAACAAATGCCTTCCGTCAACCACTGGCACACATTAAGTATACAATTGGACTGTGTTCCTAGTTCTACCTAGTTAAAATATGACATCATTTTCTCAATAAATCGGTCACGCAACCGTTACAAAATATAGAATGTGATTACTGATGGTTAGTATGCAGTCTGTTAAATATATTTGGCAATGACTCAGAAAATAGACCGACATAATACAACTATTTACTGTCAATCTAGACAGTAAACTATAGTGGAAAAAAATATATAAAACACTAAAGAAAAAATGAATATTATAGAGAGACAAGAAAGGAATAAATTGAGTGAAAAATTTCTAAAATTAAATTGGAAATTATTGAAACAAGCCAAAATGAAGACGCTACTATAGTAACCAATTATGTTTATGTATTGTTCAATTAAATATAACAACGACAAAGATATTTCCCTGCAAACATGAGTCACGCCAACAAAATATATGAATGTGGATTTGATACATCTGTTTATGCCTGAGTTAATATCGCACTGAAGATTCTTTTAGATTTTCCAATTCCACCAATGATGGGATATACAGCAATCAAATATTGCTGGTTATTATTATTATTATTATTATGTTTATTATTTTCTTTCTTCAAATTTTTTCCCATTTCTCGCCGAGTGTTTTCCGTACACCTAGGGCAGAGAAACGTTGTATGCAATCCCAATTTACACACGCAAATTCATAGGTAAAACATGTATTTAAAAAAAAAAAAAAAAAAAAAAATCATGAATGGATGTTGTTTTCACAGCGATAATGCTCTTCTTAGTACATGAGTCGTTCCAGTTAGCACGATTTTTTGCACCTCCTGTAGAGATGGTAAACCTGGTATCATTTTCAAATAGATTTCAGTACCTTTTTTTTATCATTCCTAGAGATCCTATTATTATTATTATTATTATTATTATTATTATTATTATTATTATTATTATTATTATTATTATTATTATTATTATCATTATTATTATTGTGGAGGACCCTGGCTTCGTGGTTATGGTGTTGGATGCTTGATCGTGAGATTGCGGTTACGAATACTGAGCCGGTTGACGCCTTATTTTCTTGACGAAAGCATTTCATTGTACGTTGCTCCAGTCCTGTTTCTGATTTTAAGCCAGAAGCCATTAGCCATTGATGGGTAAAGGCTTTGTCAACATCGGCATTATTCTCTCTCTTTGGGTATTTCCATTGAGAGGTTTTTCTTGCCATTTATCAGTCAGAATTCCTAAGGCAGCATTTAAAGCACGGGTTTTCATGCGCTTAGCTTTTTCTGCATGTCTAATTCCTGAATTTGTTGTATTCGGAATTCACTAAGATATTCCTTTGCCTGTTTTGTTACTGAGTATGATGCTTTTTTGTTTTCATGTTTTGAGACAAGTCTAAACATCTAGTCTTCAGAGATTTTCAGGTAGGTATCTAGGCCAATTGTGGCAATCTTCATTGTTAATGACAGTTCTAAAAGTCCACAGCCTCCCTCTTTTCATGGCAGGTAAATTCATTCCATGTCTTCCTTAGGGTGGTGCATTCTATACATTGTCAACAATTTCGTATTTTTATGTCAAGATTACATGTTTCAGTAACTGACCAGTTAATGATATTGAAATTGGAAGTCACAACATGTATGGCTAAAGCATTGATCGCTTCGACACTGTTTCTTCCATTCAGCTCTGTCTTAAATATTGCTCTCACCCTGCGATAACATTCTCTTCTGATCCTTTCCCTCATCACTGAATGCTTGATTACTATTATCATTATAGCTAAGGCGGCAAACTGACAGAATTGTAAGTACGCCGGATAAAATGCTTAGAGACGTTTCTGCTGGCTTTGCGTTCTGATTTCAAATGTCACTGAGGTACACTTTGCCTTTCATCCTTTCGGTGTTGATAAAGTAATTACCAGCTCGATATCAGCTGGCCACTGCAAATTTGAGGTGTAAACTGTTTGTTTTTCTACGGATCATAATTTTCCTTTATTTGAATATATGTCATTATAAAACTATCAAGAGAAATAGCAACCTGTTTCCCTCACCCAAACAATGCGAATAAAAATTGCTTTGAATAATGGTCATCACATACAGAAAAACAAAACCAAAAATAATACCTTATTTGGAAGTAATTCACATATGTGTTTAGAGGAAAGTGAGAATTAATGATATTTTAGTTGACAATACCAGACGCATAAACATTTCTAGGCATTTTATTAGGGCATTTCACGGCCGTTTCTACTTTTCGTTAGTAAACTCAATTTAGCGTCTGGTTTAACACTTCCACCTGGTTATTAGGTGAATGAGAGGAATGTTTTCTCCAGCAAGTATCCAGGACAGGTTCTTAATCTGAAGATAAAGTCCTCCCAAGATAAAACCTTTCAACAACCTTGCAACTACCGAAAGTCCATGGATGCTGGCCTAAATTCCTTTGATATCCATATAAGGGCAGGTACAGAAAATACCCATGCCCTAAATACCCATGATTTAACCCCACTAGAAAATAAAAACGGACCAAAGATGTAAGCGTCTATTGCAAATAATTCGAGATGTTGCTCAATATTTTCGAAGTTGTATTTGCTTGAAAGATTTAGAGACAGAGAGAAAGATAGATAGATAGATAGATAGATAGATAGATAGATAGATAGATAGATAGATAGATAGATAGATAGATAGATAGATGGCTGGAGAGAGAGACAGAGACAGACAGACAGAAAATCAAAGCGAGGAATAAAGAGATTTGCTTATATTTATATTACTGTGTATATACAATTTTATTTTGATCCCATTGTCCTCAGAGTTTCTATTTCTTGGTCTACGTTAAATACCATTTGTTTTGTTTGCAACCATTTTATTCGTATGGGTGATTGTGACATCCTTTTGTACATCTTTTAACATTGTTTTCCTAAACAATAACATCGACATGAATAAGACGTATAATCACAATCACCTTGTTCTTGTATTCTTAGTAGAATTGATACTTATTTAGATTTTTATTGTGACCGTACGTATATAGAAACATCTCGCAGTTGTTTTTGCTGGTCATTTTTTAAACAATGTTATTACACAGAAAATCTTGTATCTAGTAGTTCTTATCTATTGTGCTTTTTTGTTTAGTTTCAATGTGGCCCAGATGAAAGTATTCCAGTCGAATCCATCCGTTTTATGCTAATAATAATGTAGCAATCCTGTTTATACTAATAAAACTGTGGTCATTCGATTTATCCTAATAATACTGTGGTAAATTATATTTTACTATTTACTTCTAAAAATGGAAAATTATGTGAGCTCATACACCACAAAGCTACTCCATATAGATTTTCAATAATTTATACTATAAAACAAAAAAAAAGAAAAGGAATACTAGTGTATAATGTACAGACCACTTATATTGTAAATATATCCATATAGATATCAACTTGTATTTACTCAAGTATCTTTGGTTTCTGTTCTGTACTACACTGCATTTTAGTCCCTTTTAGGATGCTTCCAGGAACAAACCAGCATTTATTCTATGAGAAAATGTTAATTGCCTCACACTTAGCGCTTCTCCATTTATGGAAAGAGGTTATCTACAACGCTTCACAAAGCACAGTAGAGTCGATTCTAAGAGAGGGAGAAGAAGCGAGAGAGAGAGAGGGATAAAGGTAGAGAGAGAGAGAGAGAGAGAGAGAGAGAGAGAGAGAGAGAGACAGATAATCAGATATACAGGCTGGCAGTTAGACAGACAGAGACAGAAAGACACAGAGAGAGACGCACACAAAGAAGAATGAAATCCAGACCCTACAACATTACCACTAAGCATAGAAACACAAATCTAGTTTCTGCAAGAGACCTGTCAATTCCGTTTACCCCAATATATGACTTGTATATCAAGATATGCTCTTGAAGCAGCATCAGAATTAAGTAAATGCATGTATAACTCAACTACGACGACGAAAACTACAACAACCACAAGCTAAATGACAATAAATACATTTTCTCTATTTTTGTTTCTCTTTCGTTCTATAAATCGTCTTAAACAGAAACGTTAAAATATTCACTTCCCTCGGTAGCTAATTAATTGTATCAAACTCAATAAACGCTTCTATCTACGATGTAATTACTGCCGTCATAGGTTCTTTTTAGGTTCTGTTCAGTAAAATAGGTTTTAACTATTAACGTTGAGATATTATGAATATATTATATCCGTAAACTTTCCTCGCGGTGAACTTTGCTCACAGTGAAATTTCTTCACGGTGAATTGATGGTGTTGAACTTAACTGTAATAATATAATTGTATATTCCCACATGGCACATTTAAAGAACGCCACCTCATCAGATCACCGAAACATTACGTGTGATTATGATACAGTTTGATAAAATGCAGTAGAACCCTACTGGAATGTATGGGGACAATTATACCTGACTTAAATGCACATCTGAGTTTCATCATATGACAGAAATACCTATTTAAAATTCTTATTTTATGCGAACAATCTAATTAACGCCAGACAAATTACTTGAATAGAGAAATACTACTCTACAGAAGGATGTCATTGCATAGTAATTAGATTTGTCTTTATATGCTGTTGGATATATTCAATACATGATACATATCAAGCGTTCATACATACATACACACACACTCGATTTATCCTGATAAAACTGTGGTAAATTATATTTTACTGTTTACTCCTAAAAATTGAAATTCATGTGAGCTCATACAGCACAGAAGTTACTCCATATAAGTGTTCAATAGTTTATACTATCAAAAAAAAAAAAAAAAGACGCATACTAGTGTATAACATAGAGACCATTTATACAGTACATATATCTATCAACATGCATTTACTAAAGTATCTTTGATTGTTCTAAGTTGCCGGACATAACTTATTTAGAACTTATATATATATGAAAAACGTACGTTTTCATAAAACATCGATAGGCGAGCTGAAAGAAACTTTCAATCTCCTTGGTTAGCTCTTTTAGATAAGCACGCCTAACAAATAGAAATATTTTATTTATCACAGGTAGACAAACTGTAATCATATAGTATAGGCATGTGGATATTATTCATTGAAATAATTCAATAATCCTTCATAGATGTACATGACAGCCAAATGTTTTCTGTTTATAAAGAGAAAATTCTGGATGCCATTAATTTTTTTCATATACAAACATATAAAACAGATTAAATATATATACGTAGGTGTCTTTACCCCCCTCTCTATCTCTTTCTCTCTTTCTCTCTCTCTCTCTCTCTCTCTCTCTCTATATATATATATATATATATATATATATATATGTATATATATATATATATATATATATATATATATATATATGTATATATGTATATACACACACACACATATATATATATGCGTGTGTGTATATACATACACACACGCATATATATATGTTTATGCATATATATATATATATATATATATATATATATATATATATATATATTTAGCGTGACTACTTGATAAATTCTTACAGAGATTTATCCTATTATTGAATTATATATATATATATATATATATATATATATATATATATATATATATATATATATATACACACACACACACACACACATACATCTCTATCAAAACAGCGAAATAAAAAAACTTTTGCCATATTTTTTCCCCATTACACATAAAGAATTATTAATAGAAGAAAAGTAATTTACATGTTTTTTTCTACAATCATACCTATGTAACGTCTCTTAGTTATGAAACGTATGTAAAAAATGTTCAAGTCTTCTTTTTTGGTATGTAACTACGCTGCAGTGTAATATTCTTCAGAAATTTTAACTCGTATAAAACATAACATCTAAAAATATCCTTTGGTGTACTGCTATTATATATATATATATATATATATATATATATATATATATATATATATATATATATATATATATATATATATATATATATATATATATATATATATATATATATATATATATATATATATATATATATATATATATATATATATATATAGTCTGTTAAAGTCTGTCATACCGGCCATGATGAAATACCACAAGGTATAGAAAATACGTATTCGCCTTTATATATTTAATCCTTTATATTGAACACTCAATATTTCATCTATTCAATAAGACATATTCCATATATTCTTTTAAACAAAATAATATATTCCTCTATACACAATCATACAAAACCCCTTTTTTTGTATTTATTTTTAGTCGCATATATATATATATATATATATATATATATATATATATATATATATATATACAAGTGTGTGTAACCCATACGATATGTACGAGCGATATGTAATTGCTACAATTCGAGGACGTTAATTCATCACTAAATGTAATGTCCTTTCATCAGTCTGATGCAACTAAATGATCATAACCTACACTTCCCTGTTTTGGCAAAATGAGGAGACAAACCGTACAAAAAGATTAAATGGAAAAAGCGATATCATTTTTAAAGCAGATGAAAAATAGGTAATATAGTTCATGTTATCCCATTTATTAAACATTTTTCCTTTGACAACTACTTATAAAATGTGAAAACCTTGCTTTTAAAGTATTCCACCTACGATCACAATAATGTGGTTTCGATTTCCAGTCTGGTGGTGCGTTGAGTTCTGGAGAAAAAACCACTTCATTTGACATTCCTTCAGTTCATCTAGCTTTAAATATTTATCCCTGCGATAGATTTTTTACATACGTTTCATAACTAAGAGGGAATGGTGTCTTGCCTGCTTAGCCAACGGTGTGGCATGTTTTAACGTCTACAACAACGCGAGGAAGTTCATTGTGACCTGTAATATGTAACAGCATTTGTTAGTCTGGTCGATAGAGTGACATAGTGACCTAATTAATGCCGCTGCTACGAGTTCGAATCACACCGAAGTCAAATTTTTCTTTAATCTTAGATCGATAGGATACACAGAAAAAAATAATAATAATTCCTTGTGTCAATTTTTTCCACCAAACATTTCAAGGGGATGCTGAAGCATGGCCACAGTTTTATGACTTAAACATATAAAAAATAAAATATAACGTGTCAAAAATAAAATGTAATTCCCCGAAACTCGAAACCTTACCGCTATCGGTTACATTTTGTTTACATTAAATATTTCGACTCAGCCACCACTACATCTGGCTAGACGTACAACTGGAGCCTAAATAGAGTAACCTTTGATAAAATGTAAAATTATTAGTGCTAATTAAGGTAATTGTTGAGTAAATTAGACAATTCTACCAAGCGGTGTTACGTGATCTATGCAGTAGAATACTTCACTTATTTTTGCTTTTTCAGCCAATGAGATGGGAAACTAGCTAGTACCGTTACTGTTATTATCATTATTATTATTATTATTATTGTTGTTGTTGCAGCTGCTACTGTTGTTGTTGTTGTTGTTGGTCTTGTTATTGCGGTTGTTATTGTTATTATTATATATAAGTGTATATTCCTTTATACTGAAGTATATATGAACGCATCATATATATATATATATCAGGATGCTAATAGACAGACTTACTTCAAGACTATCATTTCAATGCGTTCTATAGTTCATGATGACCACTTTAGTAAACTGTCGCCCACATATAGCTAATGGGGGAAAAAAGGTCAAAGTAGGATCTCAAATTGATTCAGTTGCTAACGTTGTAAATGTTTGTGATAGATAGATAGGTAGGTAGGTAGGTAGGTAGGTAGGTAGGTAGTTAGATAGATAGATAGATAGATAGATAGATAGATAGATAGATAGATAACTTTCTTTTATTAGCCACACAGGGCTGCACACAGAGGGGACAAATACAACTGTGGAGCTTTTCTTTCAAAAGAAAATTTAAAAAATAATAAAAATAAAAATAAAAAATACATAAAAAATCCGATCAAAAGGGGCAAAAAAAGGGGGGGTATCGTATATCACAGAAAATGTCAATTGTGTAAAATGAGGTAACATTAGGTTTATCCATGGAGAGAAAAGCCTACGGAAAAGACCATGGTAACCCCAGCAGGGAATAGACACATGAGAGCGAAGTGCTCTCTCTCTCTCAAAGAGGTATCGTCACTCGCACGCACCATCTTTGCTACATTCACCCACCTTTTAATGAAACTTTCCCGAGACAAAAACTGTCTCTCTATTCTCACCTTCCTTTTCAAGTGATACTTGAAAAAGTTGATGAGCGATTGGCCAGAGAGGTAAGTTTTCGTCTCTAATCCTTTCGCTCGGGTCCACCACACACATTCTTTCACCATGGCCACCAGTATGATGAACACTGCCTTGCCTTCCCTGTTGAGGGACGGTGGTGGAGCAATTTGCACAATAGACTCGGTTGACAGGCGGACTCGTCCCACACGTGACAGCAGCCGTTCGGCATAAGCCCAAAGGTCGGAAATCTTTGGACACTGCACGATTGCGTGCAGAACGGTTTCGTCGCTCTGACCGCATCTAGGGCAGATCGGTCCGGTGTGTCTCGAACCGTGCCTGTAAAGCTTATCCCAAACGGGTAATGCTTCTCGATAGCACTGCCAGGCCAGGGATCTCTGGTGGTTGTCCATAGGTCCCGGCCTGAAAGTTGTCCTGAACAGGCGGGTTAGGTGTTCCTCGTCGACGCCTAGATTCTGCCCGAGATCGTCGTCGCACCTCCCCTCCACTAATCCTCTATAGAACGCTTTTGTGGAATCAAAGTTGCACAAGATTGGTACCGGACGGCAGAGTTGCTTGAGAGCAACGCGACACTCGCGGTGCCATTCGCCGAGCCTAGGTCTCTGTTTAATCCACGACTGCAGTTCGGCTAAGGAGACGAGCTGCGGGAAAGCGCGCCGCACAAACGGCGACCACACCTGTTCACCGTCGTCTATGAAGCGCCGGAGATGTCGCAGTCTCAGCGCATGTCTGCGCATCATTAACCACGGCATACCCAGCTCTCCATTTAGCGGCTGTTGACAGCAAATGGATCGCCTAACCATCGGAACGCTTCCCTTCCACAAGAAGCGGAAGAGTATGCGTTCCACTTTGGTGATGGTAGGGTCGGGACAAGGCACGACAGTCAGACGGTATTCGATGACGGATGCAATGTACGCGTTCGCCACCTCCGCCCGACCTTTTAGGGATAGCTTCCTCTCGGCCCATTGCCGGGTGAGAGTGACCACCCTAGTCGTTAATTCGCCCCAGTTCTTCTCCATTTGGAGGTCCGGACCGAACCAGACTCCGAGCAATTTAACCGGCCCGTCGGTCCAGCGTCCCACAGTGGAGACGCTGTTAGACGGCATGGGCTTGCTTCTCCAGGTGCCGACCCGCAAGCCCACTGACTTATCCCGGTTAAATTTTGCTCCCATTACCGCTTCGTATTCTTTTAGTCTCTCGCCGACCAGCTCGATGTGCTTTTGGCTCGACACTATGACGGTGACGTCGTCCGCGTATGCAGACACGCTCGTCCCACATCCCAGCTCTCGTGGGATGCCCCTCAGTGTCGCCAGCTTCCGCAGTAGAGGCTGAAGAGTCAATACATACAGAAGGGCCGAGAGGGGGCATCCTTGACGAACCGAACGCATGATGCCGAAGGGTCTGGATAGATGACCGTTTACGCGAACTACCGAGCGGATGCCGCTGTATAAGGCAGCGATCCAATCGCGGAAGACGGGACCGAAACCAGCCGCTATGAGGACGGCTTCCAAGTAGTGATGGTCTACCCTATCGAAAGCAGATAGATAGATAGATAGATAGATAGATAGATAGATAGATAGATAGATAGATAGATAGATAGATAGATAGATAGATAGATAGGTAAGTAGGTAGGTAGGTAGATAGATAGATAGATAGATAGATAGATAGATAGATAGATACATACATACATACATACATACATACATACATACATACATGCATACATACATACATAGACATACAACAGGCAGAAAGACAGACAAATATTTCGTTGGAGAGAAAAATAGATACATATATGTAAATAGAGGTCGGGATGGATTGACCCATGGATAGATAGATATAAGTAGGATGTATGTGTGAGTGAGAGAGAGCGAGAGAGAGAGAGAGCGAGAGAGAGAGAGAGAGAGAGAGAGAGAGAGAAAGAGAGAGAGAGAGAGAAAGAGAGAGAGAGAGGAGGTGAGTTTTTAGATAGATACATGCAGAGATAAACAGACGGGGAGACAGGCAGACTGACGCACTGCGGGACCCATATATATAAACAGATAGGAGCTAGCTAGCTCCTTTAAATATATATTCTTTTATTCTTTGACTCGTTTCAGTTATTTGACTGCGGCCATGCTGGAGCACCGCCTTTAGTTGAAGAATTCGACCCAAGGACTTCTTTTTTGTAAGCCTAGTACATATTGGACCTTTTTTTTTCTTTTTGCCGAACCGCAACTTTGTGGGGACGTAAGCACACCAACATCAGTTGTCAAACAATGGTGGGGGAACAAACACAGACACACAAACACATACATATATATCGAAACGTAAAAGATTTTCTCACCTTCCCGAGCATTAAACTAATATACATATTTGTTGTTTATACACCTGTCTTCTTTTGTTTCAGTGTAAATTCCAACTATATACATATATGCGACGGGCTTCTTTCGGTTACCGGCTACCATTCCATTCACAAGGCTTTGGTCGGCCCGAGGCTATAGCAGATTCGGTGTCAGATATTGTGTGTTAACATGCAATTGATTCCAGTTACAGTTAACTGAGAACAAATACTTTGTATTGGTATATTTGATACAACTGAGATGACATTATCAACGTCTGCTCACGCGTTCTTTGTACAACGTTGTTAGTTGAGGTATAACACCTTGCTTCTTAATTGTAAATTGTTTGTGATTTGTTATTACCCATATATTTGCTGACAATATAATGAAGTAACTCGCATATTATAATATCTATATTTGAATAAATAATGAAGCACAGCTGTATCAAAATTTGATAAGAATATTTACACTATTTGGATAATATACACATTATATATTTACTCTAGATGAAAACTGATATATGAAACCTGATGTAAAATTAGTAGTCAGTAAAATCGACATCATATTAACTTTAGAGGGGATAAAGAAAGAGTTACATGGATATTGTATCTCAGTGATAATCAACTATGCTCAAGGTATTTATTTAGTGTTTCCATCTATCCAACAGAAAGTTTCCAAAGTACCTACATTTATTGAAAATCTTTTATCTATTATTGAAATGACACCTTTTTGAAAGGTTTTAATTATAAGATTTATCTTGTATTGCATAGAATTTAGACCTATCGCTGTATGTTTTATAGTTTTGAAAGATCTTCCAAAGTATTCCTGCTCAAGCAACATTACTTTCTCCTACTTATAGAAAATAGCATACAACGAGCAAAAGAGAAGCCTATAGAACAGCTTAGGGTAACACGAAAAAGCCGAACGCAACAATGGAACAGAATACCATTTCTAGTAACACAAAATCCGCATCAACAAAACATTTTTAACATCTTCAAAACAAATTTACCAATCATGAAACAAAGTAATCTGATGATTACTACGAACGTATGAAAGCGCTAATTGAACTTTGTGAACATTACAAATTATTATTTTAATGTTTAACACCCTTCAACATTGTAAAATATATATATATTTTAAATACTATGATAAAAACGTGAAAACCAGACCATGTTTTAACTTTATTCAACTGATATATTATTCCATCCACATTTACGCAAATTCTGAAATATATATATATATATATATATATATATATATATATATATATATATATACATATAATCTTTCGTCGATTTCAGTAATGCTGAACAGCACAGCTTTCAAGGAAGTCAGTCAGTTTAATCGTCTCGCGTTCCTTTGAATAATAATTTATTATCGATCTCACAAAGAAAGTTAATCATCTCCAAGTTTGTCTGGGCTATTGTCATACTAAATTAAGTTCAATCCGTTAATCTTCGTTTCTACCTTCATCTGCAATGAAGAATACACGTTTTAGATGTGTAAAACATATAGAATCTGACATGATCACATACCACTGTGCTGTCGAATGATCCCATAATGACGTTAAACAAACGAGTTGTGTCTTCTTCTTTAACCTGGAGCAATCCTTTTGTCAAAAGCATAATTAGAATGGCGTACATTATGATATCACTATAAATATCAAATCCCGGAGTAATGATGGGTAATGATTTCAAGATTGAATTCGACTATACACAATGGAATAAATTTGAAATCACTTGTAACGTTTTTTAAATATATCTTTACACCAGCTAATGACAACAATGATAGTCTTCTGCAGCCCCGAGGTCAGTTGTATCCTTAATATCATCGTTAATGCTACTTAGGATTGATTTTTTTTATCACTTTGTTACTACTTTTTTTAAGGTTGATTAATCCGTGTTTAGGGTTGGAAGCGATGTGTCTTCAGAAGAGATGTGTGCGTCTCGTTAAGTTACACAATCTAATCGGTTATGCACTTTAAATTTACTAGCTATATTTGATCCGTCATTATTTTAGTTATTATAAGATCATTAGCGTCTTCTTTTTGCTGTGTTTTTTTTTCTTTTCAGATTTAAGGCTTATGGCTGCAGTTGTTGATTAGATGTTGAATGTCTCAATGTTTATTTTTCCTTTTTTCCATTTTCTTTGCAAAGTTCCTGCTTTTATCCGGGGATATATATTCATTTGAAAGTATTTAGATAGAAAGAAGGCTTCAATGGACACACATGTGTAGTTTCGATGTATCCACGCATATATATATATATATACATGTGTGTGTGTGTGTGTGTGTGTGTGTGTGTGTGTGTGTGTGTACGCATGTATACATAACTGGATATGTATGTTTATGCATTTTAGAGAAAGGTAATGTGTATATATATATATATATATATATATATAAGATTTTAGATTTAAAATTTAATGTGGCACAGAATATAGTATGGTATTATCCAAACAATTCCAAAAGCAAGGTGATCAAAAATCAAAAAAAGCCACTCGGATTTTATATATATATATATATACATAGGTAGGTAGGTAGGTAGGTAGGTAGGTAGATAGGTAGGTAGGTAGGTAGGTAGGTAGGTAGGTAGGTAGGTAGGTAGGTAGGTAGGTAGGTAGGTGGGTAGGTAGGTAGGTAAAGCACATACAGAAACATGTCCATGTACATATATGAATGTACATATTGATTTCATGGCAGAGAGGCTCTGGGTATGTATATACGTAGACATACATAAGCACACAGATAGATAGATAGATAGATAGATAGATAGATAGATAGATAGATAGATAGATAGATAGATAGATCCAAAAAGGTAAAGTGGAACGGGTAAAATGCGGGTTACATATGTTTCTTAGGAAGCTGATCGTCTGAATTATATTTATTCAACGAGGATTGCTCAACTTACTTGGCATCAACTTTATACGACACCCTCTTCCAAATATTTAACATCCACATTTCACTTTACCTATTTCTTGACCATTTTATGGTTTCGAATATTTTTTTAATACTGTACTGTTGGCTTCTTTATTCAGTTTATTTCGCATCTGCGGTGAGTTAACTTGGAAATTACATGTGACAATCTAACCTTCATTTAGTCAATGTAATCTCGGCGTTATGTTTAGCTACGTTAAGTATACCTCGTTGAGTAACTACGAACTATACATAACTGCAGTTTACTCGTTCCACTCGCTCAATTCGGATTTTTCTTCGGATTTGTAGCTACACAAATTGCTAACTATGAGCTATATAGAAATTATCAGTTCTTCAAATTTCTATGTAACTTCGTTATGGGATAAAGCATGTAACTATCGATGCCTATAAATTGTTATTCTTCCTTATCGTACACTGAGCATATAGTATACATGTTTCTTATTCTCTATATCTGCCACGAACTGCTTGAAGCTTATAAACTTCCTAAACATGGACATCTGAATCCCTCGATATTAACCTTCTATATAGATATATTTATATACATATCATATACGTGGGTGTATGGGATTAGATGCGCTAAGTTCATGACAAATTTACGTACAAGGTTGCGGCTACGAATATTACTTATATTAAAGCTCGCGGTGTTGTGTGATGAGATAAAATTAAAGGTAGAGTTACTTTCTCGTGTCAAGCCGATTCATAAGGGCCAGTTGCTCGGTTTCATGGCATATATATTCCCCACCTTAACGGGACGCCGGTCGGTTCTGTTGGAGGATTACTAGTTTGTTCTTATTCCTGCTCATATTCTTTTTCTGCCTTTAAAAAAAAAGACAAATACACTGTACATGTTGTTAACTGTTTCTTATATGTATTAGCCCTCCCAACCACTTAGACCCTCTGAAGAAGCCTAGAGGCACATTCATCATCCAAACTTTATCTGCTCATCACTACAGAACACTGAAGAGATGGAGATGGCATGGGAGATTTCGTTGCCTCTTGGCAGAAACGGCCGTAAGGTACTAATACCTAGTGACAATCTGATCTTTCGCTCTTTTCTGTAATATTAGTACATGTGTTTGTAATACATGGTTATTAAATGTCTATGCATTCTTCTAATACATTCTAATACTTTGGGATAAATTTACATACTAGAATGTCTACCGATTGGTGCATGTCTTTTTTGTATCTTCTTCATTTTCTTATTTGCCGTATATATATATATATATATATATATATATATATATATATATATATATATATATATATATATATATGGGTGTGTGTGTGGATGTGTGTTCGTGTGTGCGTGTTTGTGCGTGTGTGTGTGTGTGTGTGTGTGTGTGTGTGTGTGTATGAATAAAAGATGGCGAGTAGGCAGTATCTTTAGCACGTCGGAAGAATAAGAATGGTTAGCGCCATTTCGTCCGTCTGCACGTTTTAAGTTCAAATTCCACCGAGACTGACATTGCCTTTCATTCTTTCAAGATCAACAAAATAAGTACCACTTGAAAACTGGGATCGATGTAAACGACTCATCCCCTTTCCTCGACTTGCTGGCCTTGTGCCAAAATTTGAAGGCAATATTAGTATTTACAAATATATGATGATGATGATGATACACACACTTATATATGAATATGTATATATAATGTCATTGGATCTATCAGATTTTCAGTTGAAATTTATATCAGATACGGTCAAGAAAACAATTATATTCGTTGGTAAACGGTTTTATATTTATCCTTGCAAGTACAGGTGATCAATTTTGGCGCATTTCGTACTTAATGGAACTCTACAGTCTAAGTTCCTTCTTATGGAATTCATTGTTGGTTAGTGTAAAGTACAGAATGTTCGGAAATTGGTAATCTTCATATAGATAATAATCAGCACTGAAGAAGATTTCACAGAACAGTTTGATATAATAATGCTCATTAGGGAACTGAGAATTTGGGGAATTTTTTCTTCAGAAATAGAAAACTGGTGTTATCACTTTGCTGGTAGAGAAGCCAAATCAACAAAACTACTTTATTTTATTTCCTCTCACTCTCTTTCTTCCGTTCCTTCTATGTCTCTTTCCCTCACTCCTCCTCTCTTTCTCTCTCTCTCTTCCTAATTTTGGCAGGGACAACAACCTAAATATTAGATTTTTCATTTGTCACAAGACTTGATGTTATCGAATTCCCATATCGACAAGGGATAACGTTAACTGAATATTTCAAAAATTGCCAAACCACATATACTGAGATCGATAGAATCTATTGATTATATCACCCCTTTCCATATGAATTTTCTATCTTTTAAGATTGAATTATTGATCGAGAATGAAACACAGTGCAGGATTTTTATAGGCCTTCACAAACCTGTGAAGAGAGCTACTTGGTTCCGCTCAGCTTTAACATCCTCTTATCAATGACAGTATCTTGTAAAACCACGTGCGGTGGGTAGAGATGTTGTAACTTAGGACATAATTTCAAAACGTCTAACAGCGTATCTCTCTCTCTATATACGCTCATGGTGTTAATAATGTAGTATTTTTTTGTTATTTTTGCTGTAGCTGCTACTTACGGCTAAATGGATGTGACAATTAAGAGCGTTTATCCTTTGGAAATGGGGCATTAACGCTAAAAACTTTAAAACGAAAATAAAACATCGCTAGTTAAATTCAAATGGAAAGCGTTGCTACGATTTTATATGGTTTAACTGCAAGAGTGAAGAGCAGCGCCAGCTGACCTCTTGGAGGTGCCCTGAGATTAGGAATAAATAAAGGAAATACCCTTTATGTTAGAGTTTCGTTCTAGGCTCTTCCTGTAGACTGGACTCTGATAAAAACACACGAGGAACAGTATGTTGTGTTAACTTGAACGATAAATCAAATCGGGTACCTAAACACGACTGTGGTTCCTTCCGATGGGTTTGCACACTTTTTCTATTTACCACATTTTCCGCCCATGCTGGATCCCCCATGGAAAAGTAACAACCAGGTAACCACAAATCAAACCGTAATTTCTTAAAGCATGAAAGGTACAGAGAACTATGTTTCTTACGTAAAAAGATAGTCGTTACTGAAATAATTTTGGCATTAAATCTGCTTGCTTGAGCTTAAAACCTTAATTTCAGCCACAATTTTTGTTCAACCGGATATTGTAGTTGATGAATATTGACTAAAGTGCACGGCATGTGATGGAATTCGAAACCATTTAGCTACGACATAGACTTCTTAGTCATACAGCGGTACATTTATTCAAACTTGTTTGCAGTTTTAACATTCAAACTTAAGATTGTTATTGACGCGTTGTCTCGCAATTCGGAGACACTTTACTATCCAGTGACAAAAAATACTAGGCAAAAACTAGGACCATGTTTGTGTGTTATTTATTTTTAATCCTAATATTTTCTTTTAGTTACTAACATTTTAATTACACTTAGATTTCATTTAAGTCGAGACTAAAAGTTTACAAACATATTTAACATCTCATTTACCACTGATATTGGCATTTTATTTGTACTCCCTTTATAAATCTAAAAGTTAGACAAATAACCCAGTATTATTTTCAAAAATCCCTACCTGAGCGATAGGGTGATAGCTAAATTTTACTTGAAACTTTTCCCAGACATATTTATTGACATAGCCGTATGTTTCCTGTTTGCCTACATATCCCTCACTGCCATTACAATCTACTAAATGCCCCAAAGTAAAAGTTACATAAATGTTATGAATTTTTTCAAATTAAACCTAGACGAACACATGCTATTATAAATTGAATTTTAAAATTTTAAAACATTTTTCTTACAGATGCAAAAATTTCAACTTCCTGTTTTACCATGGACATTGTCAGTACGCTTAGGCAAACACTTTTTAAGATTTACATCCTAGAGAAAATATTCTTAAAACTTCTTGTTTGCCATTAAGATAGTCATACCTTTACAATTTATTTATTAACCCAAACTAAAGCTTAGAAAAATAATCTTACTTTTAACATTTTACACTCTCAGTGTGAAGGACGTGCTTATGTTAATTTGAACTTCAAAATTTGTCAGAATTTACGAGGAAGTGCTGAATAATTCCTGGCTTTGGGTAAAAGAAAATACAATAGGATCAGTTAATCATGATTTTATACAACATATTCTCTTCTCAGATTCAGACATTTATTGCAGTGGTCCTTCAGTTTTTTTAAGCCCTGTAGCAGAACTCAGGATGTTGGGTCTCCAACAAGGTCTTTCGTGACATATCTAAAGCCGGGAACATTTCAGCAACCCCTCGTATATGCTCACATAGAAGTTAAACTTATTGTTTGTAATCAATAAAGTCGCTGCCCTTATAAATGTTTAACCTCAAAGTAAATGTTACTCGCGTAACCAAATCTCATCATTAGAATACTAACTACGAAAAAAGATACTTTTATTTAAATTCAATTTTAAACTTTTAGACAATGGTTTACAGACATTTTTTTTTTTTTGGTTTTGTTTTACTTTTGTCACTGATACTACGGTTGCATTAAGAGGACCACTCACTAACTGCAGACAAAGTGTTCTGACAAGCTGAAAAATTGTAAATTAACGAAGTATCATCATGCTATTTCGATAATTGACAACTTGAATTAAGAGAACATTCAACAGAATCTTGTGTATGTCTGCGTGTGTCTATGTGTATGTGTCTGCATGTGTCTTGCGTTGTGTTTGTATGTGTGGTTGCGTGCAGTATGCATATGTGTATGTGTGTATGTGATTCTAGAATTTTCCTGTTTCAAGATTTTAATTTTCTTGCACATTGATTCGGATAATGCACTGACTTGCTTTTTTATGTAGGCCATCATTATTTCTCTTCATCTTCTTCTTGGCCTTCTTTGGTTTTTTTCTTAATTTTCTTCGTCCTCAGTTTTCTCCTCCTTCTCCCACAACTACTACTGCTGCCGCTACTCCAGCTACTACTACTACTACTACTACTACTACTACTACTACTACTACTACTACTACTACTAAATTTTCTCTTCTTTTTCTAATTCCAGTTCTTATCCTTTTCATTTTCTCCGTCTTCTTATCCTCCTTCTCCTCCTCTTACTTCCGCTTTCCCCTCATTTGTATTGTTGTTGTTGCTGTTGTTCTTGTCGATGTCGTTCAACGAGTTATTGAGCTTGCTATTCCAGTGAAGTCTATTGTTCTTGGATAACAGTTCCATATATTTATGTATACATTTTTTATTAACATTAATAATTTCCGCAGACAGCCATTAATTAGATTCTTTGTTTAGACAATAATGACCACACTCGCATATACAAAGCTTCCAACAGGTGAAGACCCATGACGCAAGAGAACATCTACGAAGAATCATTGAAATACCACATTAGGTGTTAACTTCTCTCTTTTTTCATAAACGTACGTGTATGTCTATACATGTGTGTGCGTTCATTTAGTTTATTAAGAAGTGTTTTCATTAGTTGGTTTATTTCTAACTTTCAACGTCGATGTATTTGTTTAAAAGTTTTGGTGTAAGTGAGGAAGAACAAATGGAAGCTGAGAAGGCCGTTGACTTTTAGAATCTATAAGATGCTGCAGAAAATTGATTTTAGATTCTGAATTGTAACCATCTTTACAACATCTCTGATTTTAGCATGAGCTGTAAAAGTAATAACAAAACAAAACAAAAAAATTCATGGCACGCAGAGCAGCAACAATTTGATAATAGTGCACCTATTCATACTTAATACATTCTGACAGATTAAAAGATCGCTGATAGTTGTCTGTCATCGGAGATTGCCTCCGAACCATACACGATATCTGTTCGTTTCCTACCACATGCGATTTAACGATTGACTGCTGCTAAGGGACTTAGGGATACTGCTGTATTTTGAGCATGCTTGTCTCTTCGTTCAAAGCCCCTACACAGCACAGACGACGAAAGAACATACTTGTGAATTGCCTTGCGTTAATTTGATCGTATATGACATGGCTTGGATCACTGTAACTTCAGTGATCCTAGGTTATTGCATCGGAGTGAATTCATTGCTTGAAGTTCCATCGCCGGTTATTTACATCGTAAAAGGGAGTTTCATCGCGATTCATAACGGTAATTCCATCATAATGCTTCTTTAAACGCAGACTAAACACGTTGTAGGGCAGAAAAACCGACCTTATTTTACACGACCTTTGAAATGGCGTGAGTAAAGCGTAGTCAGATAAGAATCGTATCTTCATAAATCTTATACCTTTCAGTTACCTGTTATTGTTATGGGCTTTCGAACTAGTGTGCATTATGGCTTACTCTTCAGAAATCTTTGTCAAGAAAAGTGAAGAAGGGTTCTTTTTATATTGCACCCACACTGTACATCACGTTGCATTACCAATACAATAAATAGATAGGTTCAAAGATAATAATTTCGATCCTGAGATTCGGAAAACATTTTGGGGGGGGGGGGGTTATAAATTTTCGAAAAGAAATAATCGAGAATCGGAATAATAATCGAATTTCAAAGGCAAAAATATCCGTTCTGCGATCTAAAAAGTTTCAAAAATTTGTGGAAAGATCAAACGCAGAATCAGGAAAATAATAAAGCTAATAATGGAACAGCAAATACATAAAGTGACAAAAAATCCCACTGTGAAAAAGGAAATGTAAAGGTAACGCAGCGGAGATTCAATTTATCTTATATTAATATCAAAATCGCAAAATACGGGCTTATTTAAGACACATTGCTAATCATTTCTAGAATGGATTTTTCTTTCTTTTCTTTTCCCCAATTTTAAATTTTCTTATCGTTTTATTTCGTGAGTTTCTGAATATATTTCTTATCAATAATTTTCATTTGTTTTGGTTTGCGTTTCGATTTCTCCTTGTATTTTCTCATTGTGATTAAATTTTATATATATATATATATATATATATATATATATATATATATATATATATATATATATATATATATATATATATTTGAAAAACCTACAAGAATAGGGGCAAGCAATAATATTTATAAAACATGTGACATATTAATAAAAATTTGTAAATGTACAACCATCCAGATATCTGAGTACCTTATTATTTTTTCTAATATATATATATATATATATATATATACATATACACGCACGACACAAACAAACAATCACCCACACATATCTAGAGAGAGAGAGTGAGAGAAAGAGATAGATAGATAGATTTCTTTTTTTGAATTTCTATTTTGTTGTTGATGATATGCAATGCATTTTACTCTGCGATTAAAAACAGAAAAGAAACCCATTAAATACTGGGTAGTGAGGTATCTATTGTGCGGTAGAATGTATCATGATGAATTCAACACCGATCTATTGGCTGACTATATAATCTTTTTATCCATTGCCATTATAACTGGCGATATATTTACTGCAATATATTCACACAACCTTGGAATTACTTGGCGATGAAATTCTAATTGATGTAATCAACATCCTTTGAAATTGCCGGACGATAGAATTCTATGCGATGTAATCACTTTGCTTTGAAATCACCAGACGATAAATTTTGAGGCGATGAAATCACCTTGCCTTGAAATGACTAGACAATATAATTCGAGGTGACAGAATCAACCAGCATTGAAATTACGAATCGATACAATTTAAGGCATAGAATTTACTGCGTCACAATTGCTGCGCGATGAGATTCTTGATTAATGTTATTCCAGGCGATGTGTCAGTCTAGATGTAATTATTGTTGGTTGAAATAATCAGCCTTTAACATTACGTACCACGATGTAATTACGTTGTAATTGAATAAAACAGATGTATTTGGCAGACATTATATGGCTACCACGTTTAATTACGAGTACAGTCAACCGGACGGATAGCTTTAGACGTTTGGCATTTATAAATTCATTGACAAGATTTAGGATAACGTAAACTTTTAGTATAAGATTCATATCCAATATCATTTTCAGTGGGATCGAACGAGGAATATTTTGACTGTATAGCAATGCATTATATCCGTACAGGCCTACTGGCATCCAATAGGGTGATAGAAACGTAAGGGGCATAAACACATTCACATATACACACACATACACGCATACACACATATGCACATACATACACAGGCACACAGACACACGGATATTCAAGCACAAAAGAAACAGATATACAAGACAGACGAGGGAATTTAAGTGGTCTCTCAAACTGCAAGAAATAACAATCAAAAATACCTTAAATTTTTTGCAGATCATAATAAAGCTAGAACGATCTGATACCTATGATCTCATATTTTCTTGCCTTTTTTGGTCATTGGATTACTGATATGCTAGAGTACCGCCTTGAAGGAGTAGTCAACCGAATCAACCCACTATTTAATTTTTTAAATCTTCGTAATTGTTTGTATCACACACTTTTTGCTGAAC
>NC_142945.1:42456213-42466213 GCF_046866305.1 Octopus bimaculoides | reverse complement strand
GGACAAAAGTCACGCACCATAACATAACATCAGTATTTGTTTCTAATTCGCAATGTACATTGTGAGGTTTAATCCTGGTGCGTGTCTTTTAGCCCACCTTGTAAATATCGTCAGTTTTCATCTTATGAATCCTGTTTTAGTTGCTGTTGTTGTTGTTGTTGTTTTTGTTTTGTATTTACTTTACTGTCAGATAATAATAAGGTGGTGTACAATCAGAAAATATTTTTCAGGGAACGTTTCCTGGAACATTTTTTTCTTTTTATTGGCTTGCAACGATCAGGTGACTAACATGCAAATGACAGCAATTCATGAAAGGAAAAGCTCTGGGAAAAAGAAATAGGATAATTTCATTATGATGAACCATTTCTACATCAAGTCTTCTCATCAATTTCGAACATCAAATTTCTTAGATCTTCAAATGTCGACTTTCATTTCAGCCATGTTATCTTCCAAAAATCCACGAATACATACATTGTTACATGTAATTTCTTCGCATTAAGACAATGCTTTTAGGCTTATCAATTTTTTTAGTGTTAAAGCAATCATCCGAGAGTAGTTTTAGAAGGCCTGTAAGAATGCATTTCGGGATTTATTCTGGCTTTTACGTCGTGTGTTCAAAACCTGCCGAGGTCGATTTTGCCTCGCCTCCCTCCAGTATCGATAAAATAAAGTACAAATTTAGTACTAGAGTCGATGTAAATAAACAGCCCCCTTCCCCAAAGTTCATGCCCTGTGCATGTATTTCAGGAAGCATCATTTTCTTCTTTTTTTTTTTTTGTATATCCAAGACGGTGATCTGGCAGATTCGTTAGCACTTCGGGAAGCTGGTTTGCATTATTTGCTCCGGCGCTATAAATTCAATACTGCAACTTTTTCTTTTATCGGCATGGGGCCGATAGAATTTAGCATCGTTAAAGTACTGGTATAGATCATATAACATTTACACTGAATATTACAGGGTTTTTTTTTTTAAGCGCATCCCTGCATAGTTCGTTTGTTAGTGATTGGCTGCTCCTGATTGATGAGGCACGACTCAGGCGACATCCCTGCAACTCATGGGTCTGTTTTTGGTAGTCGTTGCTGATGATGGTTTTACGAGCTCGGAATCCATATCGTACCCCAACCTCTTTTAGTCACCTTTTACGACACACAGAACAAAAACGTAGCGTCTATTTTCCGACATGCTGGTCCCCACATAGCACTTAAGCAACGTACACCGATGTATTTAGCTCAAGAACACGACAAGCCGCCCGGTCCGGAAATCGAAACGTAACCTTCAACACTAGGCTACTAGTAATGGATGGGTATTAATTACTTACATTAAATTTATTACATGCATATTTAGTCAATGTATAGCAATCACTATAATGATAAGGGTAACTAATCTTCACCAAGCATTGTTCTTGCGTCTGTTCAAATATGTTCTTGGTTAACTCGTCTATATGTAAACCAACTAATAACTCATAAAGAAATATATCCAGTGTTTTAATCTCGAGATTTTTCTGGATAGTAACTCTCATTGTATTTAATTCATTTTACTGATTGATTCCCGCTAGGCCGGATTTCATTGCAAGGAAAGTTCCGGTGTTCTGGTTGGTGGACAACGAAACATTGCGCTTAATCCCATTAATTACATTAATCACCAATCCCACACAATATGACCTAGGAATATAATATATGTATATATATATATATATATATATGTGTGTGTGTGTGTGTGTGTGTATATGTGTGTGTGTGTGAGTGTGTGTGTGTGTGTATAAATATATATATATATACTTATATACATACATATATATATACACATATATACATATATATATACATATATATGTATATATATTTATACATATATATATACATATATATTTATACATGTATATACATCTATATACATACACACACAGACGTGCGCATAAACACACACGCACGCACGCACTCACGCACGCATGCGCATACACACACACACAACCACACCCACACACACACATATAAAAGTTATCGTTTTTGCAAATTCAGTTGAATTATTTCATTTCTGAGAAATTTCAGAAAAATATCCTGAAATAATCCGTCTGCGTTTTAAAGGTTTAGATTACTTTGTTTTAGTGGACCGATCTATGGATTAACCAAAGAAGAATCTTTTGTATCTTTTTCTTTTTGCTGAACGCTTTAAACATGGTGCGTAAGATATTTGAGGACAGATTTATGTTTATAAAAAAGCAAATATATAATAACAGATAATAACATGTTTTATCACAAAATGCTATGAATATAAAAAGAAAACTTCCTTTCTATAATGTTATTGAATATAGCATCACGTATATTTATATATATAAATGCGTGCGTGTGTGTGTGTGTGTGTGTGAAAACATATGTTTATATATTCATTATACTTTCATGAATGAGCATGCGCAACTCTGTACATCGACATTCTTTTCACCGTCACCATCATCATTAGAACCATCACCATCACAATCATCGGATGACTGCAATATCTCCTACTATTCTATGTCGACTGCTTTCAGTTATCTTCTTGTTTTGCCAATATTCTCGGTGTTAGGGATTAAGGAATTTAATTTCTTCATTCTCCAAGACATCAAGTTCCCGTAATTGATTGAATTATTACCATCTGTAGCAGCATTTCAGTATTGAGAATCTAATTCTATTATTGTCCAGTTCTAAGTGAACATATTTAATGCAGGGAGTATTAAATGGCTAACCAGAAATAAAGCTATGCTGGGGATGATTAAAAGAAATCGATAGTATTTTCATTTTTCGAGGTAAATATGTAAGACTTTCTTGGAGATATATGGAAACCTATCCTCTAATTTATTTGCAATAGTCGTGTCGTAGCATTCATAAAATAAATAAAAACAAGATGTTGCTGTGCGGTGAGATGTTTGCTTCATAACCTGATGGTTCCTGTTTCGGTCCGCCTCAGTGGCAATTTCGGCAAGTGTCTTTTTCTTTTATACGTACCGAACCAACTCTTTGTGAGTGGATTACATTTACGGAAACTGAAAGGAGTCCGTTGTATATGTGTGTGTGTGTGTGCGCGCGCATGCGTATGTGCGTGAGTGGATGGGTACGTGTGTCTTTATGTCAGTTCGTTCGACTAAATCCTTGAAGGCTATGGCCCAGCGTAGGTTTCACGTTAATGATTAAAAGATAGAAAAGAAAATTTAGGAGGAAAATAGAAACGCTAAACGATTATATATTATTCTCGGACTCCATTTTCAAATGAAATATATAGTCAAGTTTGTGTTAAGATATTTAATGCAGACAGTATTAATAATATAATTGCAGCAGCGTGGATAAGACATGTTAGACATTTAAAGAAACACAAAGTTAATTATCTTCACTTAAACATTTATTGATTGTTATACGGTGTCAAATATTTTGTCACGCAAACTGCGACCTGGTCTTGGGCAAGGTCATTTTCGAATATTAATGAAAATAAGTATAAGTTCCAACTTTATGGATGTTAATTAATTGCTAGTATTATCTGCTACTGTTCATGTATATGCAAGATACGGTATTGGACATGTTTCATTATTATTCTGACTTCATCATTAGTGTGCACACTTCACTATATTTGAGGGAAATTTAATATAGACTAAAAGATTAAAATTTTGTTTTACATGTCATTCATTCACGTAATATGTCATACCGTATTTCTAGATGTCACCATTGTGCCAATTAATACAGCACCCTTATATATTCTTTGAGTTAAGCAGTAGTGGCGGCTGAAGGAAGTACATTGACGAGTGTGGTAAGTTAGAGGAAAAAATTCGAAAAACTTATACCGTAGGCAGGGCACAAAAATTACTGGCCTGGAACTACCACTTGCGTGTGCTGCTGGTAAGAGTATATCCTTAATATAACTCGAACCATGTCGCAAATACTAGGACTTCTCTTGAAGACCAGAAAATTTATATACTTTAACATTCGCTGGCATTCTCCAAGGTTCAAATAATGCCCAACATGGGGTATTACTCTCATATTTGGGCTACTGTGACTACTGTGACTACACATACATCCTTTAGTGCACCCAGCGAAGGACCACCCGAATGATTACCATTCGATCACGAACAGATACAGTCCAGCATCTGGCTCACATGCCTGCTCTCATTTTTGTCGCTGAATGACGCAATCTTGATTCTCGTCGTAGTTATATAAATATACAAGATTACTACGCTTGGGCAGAATGGATTTACTTGATTATAACAAGTAGCTTACAATAACAAGAAGAACTAATGATACTAGTACTTGACAGGTACTTTATTTTATCGACCCTGGATGACTGAAAAACAAATATGGCCTCTCGGGAATTTGAATGCAGAATGTAAAGTGCCGGGGGAAATACCTTAAATTATTTTTTCCCCAAACCATTCTGCTAAGCTACAGCCCTTTTTAATAGTTAACGATATAGGTTCAAGGCCAACGATTTTGAGGGGAGGCGATTAGTCAATGGCCCAGTACCTGATTATTACTTTCTTATAAGGACCACAAAAGATGAAAGACACAGTTGACGTCGGCGGAATTCGAACTCAGAACGTTAAGAGATGGAAGAAATTCTATAAAATATTATTCTTTTCTACTGTAGGCGCAAGGCCCGAAATTTTTGGGGAGGGGACCAGTCGATTAGATCGACCCAGCTACTTAATTTATCGACCCCGAAATGATGAAAGACAATGTCAATCCCGGCGAAATTTGAACTCAGAACGTTAAGAACTGGAAGAAATTCTATAAAGTATTATTTCCGACTTTCTTATAATTCTATTTCTACTGCAGGTACAAGGCCCGAAATTTTGCGGGACGGAGCCAGTCGATTCGATCGATCCAATACGTAACTGGTACTTAATTTTTCGACCCCCGAAATGATGAAACGCAAAGTCGACCCTGGCGGAATTTGAACTCAGAACGTAAAAACAGACGAAATACCGCTATGCATTTCGCCCGGTGTGCTAACGTTTCTGCCGCCTAGCCGCCTTTTAAAAATACTTTAAGGCGGTGCTCCAGCATGGCAGCAGTCAAATGACTGATACTATAACCTTTTCTACTCTAGACACAAGGCCCGAAATTTTGGGGAAGGGGCCTGTCGATTAGATCGCTCTCAGTACGCAAATGGTATTTAATTTATCGACCCGGAAAGAATGAAAGGCAAAGTCGACTTCAGCGGAATTTGAACTCAGAACGTAAAGACAGGCGAAATGCCACTAAACATTTCGCCCGGTGTGCTAACGTTTCTGCCAGCTCACCGCCTTAGATTTTCTTATTATTCCTCCAGTTCGCCCGCTTAACAAGAGTAACAATGATGATAATATTTTCCTCTAAAGACACAAGGACTGAAATATGATGCGGTGGCAATAGTTGATGACACTGAGCCTAGTGTTTCACCGGTGATTAATTTATATATCCCGAAAGGACGAAAGACAAATTTAACGTCAGCAGTATTTGAACTCAGAACGTTAAGAGCCGGAAGAAATTCTGTAAAATATTATTGCCGACTTCCTAATAATTCCGCCAGCTCGCCCTTTAACAACAACAATGATAATAACGGGTTCAGATTTTGACGCAAAGTCTGAAAGTACAGAGGTGGGGGTAAGTCGATTACATGGACTCCAGTGCTCGACTGGTACTTGTTTTATCGACTCCGAAAGGATAAAAGGCAAAGTTGACGGTGGCGAAAATTGAACTCGGAACGTAGACAGAAGAAATGCCTCTAAGAATTTTGCTCGGCCTCCTAACATTTTTCCTAATTCGCCGCTTTAACAGCTACAACACCAATAACGACCCTGATTTTAAATTTTTGCACGGAGCCCGATATTCCGAAGGAGTGGGTAAGTCGATTCTAACGACCCAAGTACTCAACTGGTACTTATGTTATCCCTTAGAGAAAGAATGAAAAGCAAAGTCGACTTCGGCGGAGTTTGAACTCAGAACGTGAAGACGGACGACATGCGAAGCATTTCATCCAGCGTGTTAACGGTTCTGCCAGCTCGCCGCATTAGACACCAATAATGGTATTCAAACTGTATGTGAATTTACTAATTGAATCCTAATGGCTTACCAATCATATTCAATCAACCTATCAAATAATCGATGAATCAATCATCCGGATTGAATACTTTGTTATTGAATGAGACGAAGAAAAGACGAGTCAATAGACAGACTTCACAAGCGAAAACTGAAAAATACTACAAATATATATATATATATATTTATCTTTAGTTTTTGTTTTCTGCATTTTAGCGACAACAGATCGCGATTGTTTGAGCAAAAAATGGCACCGAATTTACAGGGATACTGTTGTTGCTGCTGCTGCTGTTATTATTGTTGTTGTTGCTATTTTATGAAGGGGCCACAGGAGAATCATGGTAACCTTTCTACTATTTGCGTTATGAGGTCAACTTCGACTTTTATCCTTCAGGAGTCGATAAACTCTTTTACCACCCTTGTGCTAAAACAATTCGGCTACTACTAGTTTTTAATCGACTGACCAACCCCATCACACCGAAATTACAAACCAATAATAAAAATAATAATAATAATGATAATTGAAAGCAATTATTATTTTGGCTCTTTATAGTCTGAGTTCAAATCTCTTCGATATCTCAACTCTACATTTTAACCCTTCCCGATCGATAAAATACATTGATAGTTAAACGCTGTGGTCATTTCAAACGGATGGCAAGTGTTATTATTTCAGCTGTTTGTTTATATGTTCTAGTTTAAATCCCGTTGAGGTTAGACATTTCTCTCAACATTTCGGGGGCGAAAAATAGAAACAGTCAATAATAGAAGCTGATAGTTTTTCTATTTCTACACCACCCTCTCCTTTTTTCTTTCCTTCTTCCTTCTTTCTTTCCTTCCTTTCTTTCTGTCTTTCTTCCTTTCTCCACTCTCTCTCTCTCTCTCTCTCACTTTCTTTCTCTCTGTGATTTTTTCTTGTAGAACTTCTATCCAATGGTGGAGGATAGCGAATTGTCTATTCATAAGATCTCTCACTCCGTCGCTTACGACAACGAGGGTTCCAGTTGATCCGATCAACGGAACAGCTTGCTCGTGAAATTAACGTGCAAGTGGCTGAGCACTCCACAGACACGTCTACCCTTAACGTAGTTCTCGGGGAGGAGATTCAGCGTGACACAGAGTGTGACAAGGCTGGCCCTTTGAATTACAGGTACAACAGAAACAGGAACTAAGAGTGAGAGAAGGTCGTGGTGAAAGAGTACAGCAGGTTTCGCCACCATCTCCTGCCGGAGCCTCGTGGGGCTTTAGGTGTTTTCGCTCAATAAACAAACACTCACAACACCCGATCTTGGAATCGAAACCTCGATCCTATGACTGCGAGTCCGCTGCCCTAACCACTGGGCCATTGCGCCTCCTCCTTCATAAGATACTGGGTTGCAGAACATGAAATTGCGGACTCCGCAGGAAGTCGCGACTAATGCTAAGACAGCTGTTGTTGTTATAATAATTGCCGTCATCATCAACACCGTCGTCCTCGTCGACATCGTTGTCGTTGTTGTTGTTACATATCCACGTGTATCACTGTTTTCTTTTATTTGCTTATTTCGTTTCTCGCGATTATTTTCGTTGTTCTGTTCATGAAGTAAAGACACGGACATTCCTTATTTCTTCATAGCTTCATTCATATAATAATAATAATGATAATAATAATAATACTTTCTACTGGCGGCACAAGGCTTCAAATTTGTTGGGTGGGTACTAGTCGATTATATCGACCCAGTGTTTCACTGGTACTTAATTAGTTGACCCGGAATGGATGAAAGGCAAAGTCGACCTCGGCGGAATTTGAACTCAGAACGTAGCGACGAGCGAAATACCGCTAAACATTTCGTCCAACGTGCTAACGATTCTGCCAGATCGCCGCTTTAATAAGAATAATAATAATAGTTTCAAATTTTGCCACAAGGGCAGCTATCTTAGGGGAGGGGACTAGTCGATTACAACGACCCAAGTGTTTCGCTGGTACCTAATTTATCGACCCCAAAATGATGAAAGACTAAGTTGACCTCGGTGGAATTTGAACTCAGAACGTTGCGGCAAACGAAATACCGCTAAGCATTTCGTCTGGCGTGCTAACAATTACGCCAGAATAATAACTGTCGACAAAATTTAATAGTCTGTACTACAACAGCAATGTATCGCTAAAGGAACCGACAGAAATTAAAGTTAACACCCAATATTATTGCTTTCGCAAATCTGGATCACAATTTTCGCGCGCGCGTTTGTGTGTGTGTGTATGTGTGTGCGTGCGTGCCCCATCATACAGCTTGGAACTTAACCAATATCACAAACTTCAGTATATATTAGATCTGACAGGCGTAAAATCCACTATTGTATACTATGACGTGAATTTATAGCTCAAGGTGGTATGGCTTTGCTAATACGTAGCACACATGGAACCCTTCGTCAAATTTTCAGAATATCTGAATCCATTATTCTAAATTCCGGTTTATTTGCCCCACATACCATTCGTGTCTTTCACACTAGTTAATGTCTTAAAGGATAAAAAACAAATTGTATATAACCTCAACTACGAAGAATATATTATACAAAGTAATTAACTTTAACATACCATCAATACAACCGCGACCAATTTCGAAAGAAAACTGAGATTGTATTTTTTTTGTTTCCTTCTCGCAGCTATTTTACCGTTGAGGGAAGAAAATATTTAAATGTAATTATCTTCCGTTTATTCTGCATGGCATTAACTTGCCCTCGCATGTGTGAATTCAGAATACGCGGAGGATATCCTTTGTTAGACGTTTCCCCTAAATCTGCTTATAAAACAGAATCGACTTGACAAGGTAATATGCTTTCAACTTGAGATACAATCCAACCGACGGGCTTCTGTCCAGTTTCCTTCTCAAAATTAGGATCGATACGAAGCTATCATATCCTATCAAGGTGCCACGCAGCGTAATCAACCACGCATCGAACGGTTGCAAACTTCGTACGAAATATTTAACCACACTGCGCTTACAAAAACACGCATTATCATCTATCAATCTATTCATGTATCTATCTATCTATCTATCTATCTATCTATCTATCTATTTATCTATCTATCTATTTATCTATCTGTATATTTAAATAATAAGGGTGAAAAACTGAGTATTAATTAAATTAATACTCAGTGGCCTAGCATATTGAAAAATCTGAAGATTCAGAAAAATTATATTACATACATATAAAAGGGATGACCACTAAGTGGACATCCATTATTCTATAAGTAGACCACCTATGGTCTTTCCACTAAGAAGAGATTGTTCTCATGAAAGTTTAGCAAACGCCAGAACTTAAGCGAGCATGACAAATGAAAAGATACAAAATATATATATTGTATACGTGGTTTACTTCTAGCATAATGGATGTCCACTTAGTGGTCATCCCTCTTATATGTATGTAATATCTATCTGTATATATATATATATATATATATATATATATATATATATATATATATAAATATATATATATATATAACATCTAATGGCGTTGGTCAATCAATGTTGTTGTCTTAGTTAAAGTTACGGCTTGAAGTCTCGTATTTACCGTTGATAACACCTAAAGAGCTAAATTCACGTCAAGGAATTCGTTAGGGGACAGCACTGTACAGATATGGCATTCTACACCTTTTTACCGTGAGGGAATTCTTTTTCCACGGTAACTGATGCGAATTTGCTTTTAGAATTTGAAATAAGAAAACGGAGAGGATATAAAATTGACAGGCATCATCCAGTAAACATTCAAGTATGTCTATTTATTCCATTATAAAGGATGAATACACACACATGTATGATTTATACAGATTAGCGAGTGGAAAAAGCTGGTAACTGCATAAACATAGGTGTGAATACATATAAGTATATAGAAACATATGAGCAACTGAGCAAAAATATATAATAGGAGTGCAGGTACTAGTTCCTTACGGCCGTTTCTGCCAAGAGACAACAAAATCTTCAAA
>NC_142945.1:42443713-42448713 GCF_046866305.1 Octopus bimaculoides | reverse complement strand
TGTGTATGCATTAAAGAACTGATAAAATATTGAAAAAATATGCTTCATTGATGTAAATTTTAGCTCGATTTCAATAACGTTCTCAGTTTTGATCACATATTCCGACTAAATTTGGCTATAAATTTTGATGTTTACTTATCTAAACAGGATATAAGGGTAATACTTATTTGCTTATAAGTTTATGTATTTCTGTTTCTATGTCAGCATCGGCGTGTGTGTTTGCGAATGTCTTTTAGTGAGAGTGTCCTCCCTCTATTTATGTATGTATCTATCTGTCTGCTTTTTTGTCTCTCTGTCTACCGTTCTATCTATCGATCTATCTATCCATCTATTTGTCTGACTGTCTATCTGCCTATTTATCTATCTACCTAACTATTTATTTATCTTCTATCATCTATCTATTTATATTTCTATATATATATGTATATGTGGAGGCGCAATGGCCCAGTGGTTAAGGCAGCGGACTCGCGGTCATAGGATCGCGGTTTTGATTCCCACACCGGCGTGGTGAGTGTTTATTAAGCGAAAACACCTAAAGCTCCACGAGGCTCCGGCAGGGGATGGTGGCGGACCCTGCTGTACTCTTCCACCACAATTTTCTCTCACTCTTAATTCCTGTTTCTGTTGTGCCTGTAATTCAAAGGGTCAGCCTTATCACACTCTGTATCACGCTGAATATCCCCGAGAACTATGTTAAGGGTACATGTGTCTGTGGAGTGCTCAGCCACTTGCACGTTAATTTCACGAGCAGGCTGTTCCGTTGATCTGATCAACTGCAACCCTCGACGTCGTAAGCGACGGAGTGCCAAGAACAACAACAACATATGTATCTATTTAGAAATTCATCTATTTCCCTACCTATCTCTCTCTCAAATTTAGAATGAACCATTTTTTACCCCGCCCATATATGACACTCAATTGCGAAATTGCCACGCAATAAGCAGTATTGGGTATTAATAATTGGGTGCACTACCAGCAGTATTTTAGATAGGTACTATCCTTTAGTTGGTTGGCTTCCAACCTCTCTCAAGGAAACATAACACACACACACACACACACACACACACATACACACACACACACACACATATATATATATTTATTAATTTAATAAATTAATAAATTGATAAACCTTTACCATTTTAATTTGTAATAATTATTCACTCCCTGTTAGTAAACGCAGATTCTCTGCGGTATTGCTTGTCACGTACATGGTAATTTCTTGAAGGAAGGATAGTGGTCTAGCTGGCCGAGGTAGATTCGGTTATGCTTTCAGGTTTGTGTCGATGTAGAATGTTCACTCGTTCATGCATGCACAGTTTGCTAGCATGGTCGAATTTACTACTGGAATATCGTATTGATGAAGGAAATTGAGTATTTATCACTCATAATCCTGAAACGCGTCTACGATTAACTTCGGAATGGTTAGTTTTTTTCTTCTTGTTTTTGCCTTTGTGAGTTACAAGTAATCCTATCTGTTGGAGTCTCAGCTTTTTCAGCTGCTATTTCTGAACTTCGGTATGTGGTGAAGCAAATATTTGCTGATCCCTTAATTATGTTTATAAATGTATATATATATATATATATATATATATATGTTCATAGAAAAACATGTAATCTTTACCAATATAGCAAGAGATTTCACCGCAAAAAAATCTAAAGTAGACTCCTTAAGGATCGTTCTCCTTGGTTATATATCCAAAGTGTTATTACTAGAGATAATATAGTATACATTTCCATTGTAATAGAGGATTGTTTATAACTTATCATTATTGTTATTGTTATTATTAATATTATTGATAGCATTATGAGGGGTTGTCTCTCCTTAATGGAGCTTTGTTTAAAAAGGAACTTATTTAACGAGTCATTTAACGACACATTTGAATATGGACGGAACTTAGAGATGTCTTGGTATTTACCTCTTGTTCTTGATTGTTTGTTTTTTGTTTGTTCTTAAATTTATTTCCCTGAAGACGTGTATGGCAAATTATATGTTTCACTTAAATTTGACAGTCAAATATAGCCTTATACAGAAATGTTGACATAGGAATAAATTTCAATAATAATGCATATTAGCGTCAAAACTCTCTTTATATATATATATATATATATATATATATATATATATATATATATATATATATATATATATATATATATATATATATATATATATATGTTGGATCTTACAAATCCATCTGCAAGTAATTCCTTGCTTCTATCTAACTGAAGAAACGAACAATACCTGAAAGCCTCTAAATTGCAGCTGAATCTCGTATGTTGATAACAAACTAAAGCCATGCTCTAATTTCAATTAAGTAGCACACCTTTACAATCTTTAACATATGATTACGAAAGTATCCACTAGAGAAACGTGGTTGTTGGTTAATATGCTTCGGCATATGTATATATATATGTATATATATATATGAATATATATATATATATATATTTATACAGAGAGAGAGATATATACTCACATACACACCACCAACACACACACAAACACACACACACACACACACACACACACACACATACACACACACGCACACACACGCACACATATAGAACTTGTTATGAATCCAAACAAGTTTTGAGGAATAGAAAAGATAAAGTTGGAAATGTTCACGGAATAAATGAGAGTGACAATATAAATTTTACTTTAAGATATAGGAATACATCTGACCGGTTTCAGAATATATTTTTTAGTTGTGTTCTGAATCTTTTCATTTCTGTGTTTCCTTCATTGGAAAATGTTTATGCTCGAGAGCAACATATCCTTATGCATATTTTTACACTCGAATTTTCACCCTGAAATACACCCTGTGCGGCCACATCGTGATGGTAGCTATAATGGTGATACAGCCAACACTGAAAGAGCGTCGCAAAATTAAGTCAGAACTGTCACGTATACAATAAAATCTAATAAATACTCATGCAGAGAAAAATCAAAATGCCAGTTTATGAACCTCTGTATAAATACGAATCTTGTATAGAAATATACCGCTGTATTATGTATTCGTTACTTTGTTCATCTGTTATTTATTATTGATATTATATAAAAATGAAGTTATATCCTTCAATTTGCTGCTTTTCTATACACAAGCTGAGAAGATATCTTGCGGAACTGTCATTATTTTGAAGGGATATAGTTTGTAATCACCTGAAGAGACACGTTTACACCGTGGCATACTCCGAAACCAGTTGTTAAGTATTCCACCCGTGAGGCATCGATGCTAGATGGGTCGAAACAATTGTAGTGATTAATAAACATTCTCGTATTTCCCATCTTCCATCTCTCTCATTATCCAAATGTGCACTGATTTGTAACCGTTGCGATTGCAACCCTGCTGTAATACCGGTGGTTTTTTTTTTTTTTTTGGTGTTTTCACTTAATATCCTTCGATTTGATTGTTTAAATTTTTTCGGTTATCTACTCTGCGTTGTATGATGTAGAGTTGCTCGTAAAGATAGACGCGAACTATCTCCATTTCAACTTTTGATTGGATAATCACACATTCCATTATTTAAAACATTCTGTTGTTTAAATGTTTATTATTCATTTATACTTGGCAAATTTGAATGTCCTCATATGCAAACACCTCAAAACTTGTTCCTGATAAAAGTTTTTACATTAAAAATCTCGTAAAACTCTTCTAAACACAAGCCACATTTTTTTGGTTCCTGCTCTGTTTTGTTTCGCAGTACAACTTAATTTCCAATTGATAGTATAATCTTTATTCCTGTCCTTAATACACCAGATTAATTTCCTAAGACTTGTTTGGAATCTTTTATCATTATCTCTAAACGAACTCAAATGATTTGCCAGTCCTCTCTTGAAAATTAATTATGTCTCTCCGATGTAAAAGTATTCATTATCCTCAGATGTAACTTTACATCTATATATTACATTTTTAGTCATACACTTATTTTTCACATAACTGAATTCCCATTCAGAGCAATTGCAAAGATAATCAGTTATACTTCTCTCAGATTTACTTTTAGTTTGATCATTCATTGTAGAATTAAATTCATTTCCACCAGGTCCTTTATTACTATTTACTCATTTAGATAACGTTATCTTTGTTCTAATTCTAGCTGAACTTTTATTGGATTTGCTATTACGAACTATGTTAAATTGTGTTGTTTCCCTTTCAATACGAAGATACATATGTGTATATTTAGACACGCACATTCATACACATCAACCTTTATACTGATAAACGAAGCAAAGAGGTTGGAGTTTCTTATGGGTCAGGAGTACTCCTTCATTTATGCTACCAACGCATTTCACCATCTTTTCCATATCTTTGACCGTCCTCCAATTAATTAGCCCTTGTGGCTAATAAACGTAATCCTTATTATTGTTATTTTGCGATATAAATTCTTGAAGTAACATGTACTAAAACCAAAAAGAGAATTACATGGAATAACACAAACACAAACAAAACAAGATTCCATCAAAGAAATCTCCCCGTTGAGATGTAGAAAGAAAAGAAAAGACAAGAGAATAAATTTTTAAAATAACGTAACGATAATTGCTAAGAACTATCGAAGGAAAGGGGAGATAATTTTAAGAAATTAAAAATCAATTTTGGCAAATTCATTTATGAAGTACATACTGGGAAAATGTAATCTCCATTGACGTATCTGTCCTCTTATCGACAAAGATCAGACTTCACTTTCAAGTTTTAATTTTGTGAAATTATTTCCTAATTCCTTGCAATTCAGTCCAGTTTTCTTCAAGAGATGCCAAGAATTGCTCTGGTTTCCTTACACACACGCACATATACAAACACAAACACACACACACACACACACACACACACACACAAACACATGTGTATATGTATGTATTTTTGTATGTATGCATTATGTATGTATATATATATAAATATATATATATATATATATATATATATATATATATATATATATATATATATATATATATATATATATATATATATATACTGTATGCACGTGTTTATGTATGA
>NC_142945.1:42431213-42438713 GCF_046866305.1 Octopus bimaculoides | reverse complement strand
ATCCGGAGACACGTGATTTAATTATGCATATGTATCAATGCATGATTAAATGAAATTTCCCAAACGTTGAATATGCGAGCAGTGATTGTCCGAGTAAAACGACTACGAAAGAGAGAAACTCCTACGCACAGTGTGTGTGTGAGAGAGAGTGCGTGTAGGTGTGTGTGTGCGTTCGTGTGTGTGTGTGTGTGTGAATATGTGTATGTGTGTGCGCGACCAGTTATATGTGTGTTTATATGTATAAAAAGGAAATATGTATTTATATATACACATACATCTAAAGACACCCAGATGCCCCCATACACAGATGCGCATTTATATATATATTTATCTGTCTCTCTCTCTCTCTCTCTCTCTCTCTCGCTATATATATATATATATGTATAGAGAGAGAGAGAGAGAGGGAGAGAGAGAGAGAGAGAGAGAGAGAGAGAAGACGGGTGTGTAAACAACAAACAGATACATTAGTTTAACGCTCGGGAAGTTAGAAAAGTCTTTTACGTTTCGAGACTACGCTCTTCGAAAGAAACAAATACAGAAATAAACACAGAAATAAAGAGGCAGAATAATAGAAAAAGGTTTAGTGGCTAGCGATCTATCATGGCGAATGCTGGACAGTGGGGTCATAAAGGAGAGGTAGGAAGAAGGGGACATAAATAAGCGGTGGTGATCCCAAAACGAAGGTGCTCGTGCGTGTGTATGTGAGAGCGTGTATGTGCGCAAGGAAGAGGGATATGTGAACTTGACGTGTGTGTGTGTGTATGTGTAGGTGTGTGGATGCTGGTGTAGGTGCTGAGACGTGGTCAGTGCTACTGTGTGCGCTGGTGTGGGTATATATATATATATATATATATATATATATATATATACATATATTTATCCATATATGGGTGATACATACATGCATATATATATATATATATATATATATATATATATATGTATATATATATATGTATGGGTTATATATATATAAACATTTATATGTACTTAATATATATTTTCCTATAAAAACATAAAATCAATGTGGCATAATTGTCATCATCAATATTCTCCGTAGACGATATTTAAGGAATACGTCAGCAGTGATCTATAAAGCTTCATGCCACACATTGATAATTATTCTCCTCTCAACCATTTTAAATATACTTCGTTTCGTCTTGGATTCTTTCAATGCGTACATTTGTCCCGCCCACTTCAATTGCATATATCTCACCCCCTTGAAATATCAACCCTCAGGCGACAGTAAAGCCCCAGAAGTGCTCGAAATATTTTGTAACATTCTCTGCGCAGTATCGTTTTTCATTTTCACCAATGGCGGCTGGTTTTCCCCTTTTGTCTGTCATTGTTATTTCTTACCTTTTTCTGTTTTTCTCAATAGTTATTACTCCGAAGAGTTAACTAAGTCTTGTAACGGATGAAACTAATCTACTGCGTCCTTATTTATGTTTTTGTATTTTTCTTTTGTCACTCATTCATCTGCTGCCATGCTGGGTCATTGCCATGAAGACTTTATTCGCACAAATCGACCCCAGTTTCATTTTTATTTGTTCTTGTAAACCTGGTAGTTATTCAATCGGTTTCTTTTGCAAAACCAGCACCGGTGATGTTGAAGTATCGGTGATGGACAAACAATGCACAATGACATATACACAAACCCCCACACGCACACATACATACATATGCGGTTACCTACTTTCAGTTTCCGTCTACTAAATCTACTCACAAGTCATTGGTCGGAATGGTGCTATTGTAGAAGATAGTTGCAAAGTGACACGCAGCGGGATTGATATGGTTGCGAAGCAAAATTCTTAACATGCAGTATTTCTTGCGCTTATACCCAAAGCTACGCCTAATTGACACTTATTTTTTCGTATACATAATTGACTTCCGTTGCAAGAAAATAATGGCGAACTTAAAGTCATTTAGACTTGTAATAGAAGTAATTATGTCTTTAAGGCAGTGAGCGGCCAGAATTCTTAGCCGGGCGAAATGCTTCGTCCGTCCTTAATTTCTAAGTTCAAATTCTGCAGGGATCACATTTGTGTTTAATCCTTCCGGGTTTGATAAAAAAAAATTACAGGTTTTGTTACTGGCGTCGATGTGATTGACTAGCAGCCTCTTCCGAAGCTGCTGGCTTTGTGCCAAAATTTGAGAACAATATAAGTAATTGCCTACCACATTTCATCAATCTTAGTGGTACTCAAAGCGCCCATTCACTAGTTTTATTTTCCTCACAATGTGCCTCTCCACATAACTTCATTAATTAAAAACAAAGGAAACCACAGCAGGTCGTATCTTGAGAAATATAGCAATGTCGGGTCCTATGGAAATGGAAGGCAACGTTGAACTACCCAGATTTGAACTCATATAAACGATACATAGAATCTATTACCGAATAAAGACGTTCAGTGCGAACACATTGACATATTCACACATAAGTATATATGTGTGAGATGGGGGAGTAAGAGAGAAAAGTTAGTTCTCAGACAGAGATATAGATGGAAAATAGACAGATAGATAGATAGATAGATAGATAGATTGATTGATTGGAGACAACTGACTGTTTTAGAATAATAAGAGCGCCAGAGGGGGAGTATAAGGCAAACGAAAGTCTACGATGAATATGAAGTCCAGTCTCTGACCTGTAGCATCTGCTGCGAATTTGTCCTTATGCCACACAGACACACACACACACACACATACGCACACACACACATGCACAGACACACAGACACACAGACACGCACACAATTACACGCGTATATATGTGTGTCTAGGGTTTACCGTTATCGTGACGTCTAATAGAAAACCGCCCGCAGCGCGATGGTTCTTACACGTTCATTTAATAAATATTAATATGAAGAGAAGACGGTATAACCCCACTTTACACACACTCACATACACCCACATATATACTGTATATATATATATATATATATATATATATATATATATATATATATATATATATATATATATATATATACATACACATATATATATATATATATATATATATATATATATACATACATACACACGTATATATATATATATATATATATATATATATATACATACATACACACTTACACAAGAGCAAACGTGCATACATGCATACATACATACGTATATATACAATACGTATGAATTAGGTATCGGTGCCAAACTTACAAATACCTGTCACAATGTATGATATAAAATGTATTTATTTGATTCCACATTTCTCATTTCGCATTGTCTTCTCTAACAGACAAGTTATTAATCTCATTCTCACCCTCACATGCATGTGTACAAATATACATACATATATATATATATATATATATATATATATATATATATATATATATATATATATATATATATATATATATATATATATATATATATCGTTTGTTCAGTGGCCTGTACTTTCGTAATATGAAGGCAGATATGAACATGTGAACTTCTTCATCTGTCAATACTACTCCGCTGTCTCTATCTCATCCATTAACCGTTCGCAGCTGTCAATCTGTGCTTTGATTCGTTTTACTATGTAACTCTTTCTCCCCTGTGAGTCTCACACTATTAGATGTGAATGGGTTTCTGTCTACGTATGCACGTGTGCGTTTGTGTGTGTGTATGTGTGTGTCTGTAGGTGTCAGTGTGTGAGTGTGTGTGTGTGTGTGTGTGTGTGTGTGTGTGTGTGTGTTTCATGTTTGGTTGTTGTATGAGAGCTAAGGACGTGAATATTTACTTAATCATTAATCTGTTTAACATTTTGTCTATCAATCGATCTATCTGTCTATCCATTTATCTATTTCTGTATATATATGTGTGTGTGTGTGTGTGTGTGTGTGTGTGTGTGTGTCGGTGCGAGTGCGTGTGTCTGTGTATGTGTACGTATGCATATAGGCACCTGCGTGCACATATACGCAAGCATAATTAAATACATTTATATGTATATATATATATATATATATATATATATATATATATATATATATATATGTGTGTATATTTATATATGTTTGTATATGTCTATATGTATGTATATATGTATACATATAGATACGTATATAGATATGTAGCATCCATGTATCTCCTAAGTCTCTTTCTATATTCTTCTTCAATCTGTGTCTTTATTTGTCTCTCTGTCTCTCCTTTTCTCTTTCTCCTTCTCAATCTGTCTATGCATGTGTATGAATATATAATGTAATTATATATATACATGCATATACATACATACATATATATATATATGCATATATATATATATATATGCATATATATATATATGTGTGTGTGTGTGTACATTTATATATATACACATATATATATTTATTTAAACGCACGAACTTATCCCATCTCATACATACATACAAACACACATACACACGTGTACCCATTCCAATCTATTTCCCTATCTATTTGGTAATTACTTAGCTAACTACATCTAACACATTCCAACTATATTTAACTCGTTTTCCATATGGACTTAATGGAAAATTTTCAGTTCCCCGTAACCTGTGCCACGAATGACGTGACCACTTATTTTCATTCACAACTTGCAATTACTACTCTCTGTACAAGAACAGGCGAAAGAGACAACTTTTCACCTTAGCTGAAGCTTTATCCTGTAATATTGACTTCATTGCTTAAAAACATACAAAAGTACGAAAGAAAAGCAGATTCATAGACGTCACTCCGTATAATATACAGTGAACTATGATGTAACAAATTTTCACAACTTTATTTTGGCTTTCTTTAAGCCGCGGTAACACTCCAAATATAGTGTTTTCTCCTTTTAAAGTATTATTATTTTGGTTTTCATTTTCTATATTTGTGTCTGCGTGCGTATCCCCAGTTGCAGGCGTACAAACCTATAAGTACTAATGCACTTACTTTTGGCGCGTTTACCTTTTATCGGTTATTTTTTTAATTCCTTCAGTCTCTCTGTTTCTCTTTCTCTCTCTCTCTCTCTCTCTCTCTTTCTCTTTCACTTTGTACATATATATATATATATATATATATATATATACATATATATATATATACATATATATATATGTATAAACATTTATATGTATACATATATACATATATATATATATATATATATTTATACACACACACGCACGCACAGATATCTATATATATATATATATATATATATATATATACATCCATAATATAATATAAGGATAAAAATCATGTTAATGACTTTTATCAGATAGGCAGCATGTTATAACAATTTATAGGCAACTTATACATTAAATTATTAATTATATACATATGTATATAATTAAATTAAGGGAGCAAGGGCGAAAATGACCTATCTGTATTATACTTTGAAGTGCCGATACCTTGGGAGCTTTTTGAAGGGATCGGTACTTCAAGTATGCCCTTGCTACCTTGATATCTTTATATACATATGTATACATATGTAGATTTAACATATGTATATTATTATTAATTTATTATATATATACACTTCTGTGTGTGCGAATACCTTTTTCAATATATACATGTGTGTTCGTATATAGATATGTATGTATGTATATAAGTATCTCCCTCTCTCTCTTTCTCTCTGTCTTTTTCTCTTTCGCTCTTTCTCTCTCTCTCTCTCTCTCTCTCTCTCTTTCCTTATATATACATTTTGGCTGTTAACTCGTACACGACTTTGTCCATCACTAACAAAGCAATGCCTGTGCAAAGCTTTTGGTCCAGTAAGGCTTGCACAATAACTCATTGACCATATCCACCCTACTGATACGAGCCAGAGACATGCCGAATGAAGGTATCTAAAGACAAAATGGGGCGCAGTTTCAGGAATGTGAGATAATATGATCTCAATCGCAGGCAAAAATGCAACAAATTTCTCAGTGCCATTCCCAATATATTTGGTTTTATATCGGAATGACCCTTTCCTACTGACATGTCACTATATCTTTTCACGATATCCTTTCTCAGTGACGCATCAATCAGTTTACTGCAGACAAGCTCAGCAGGTAGTCGCTGCTATGACTTTGTATTTATGTGAATTAAACTGCATAATGGCTTGAAATATAAAGCACAAGGAAAACATGTAACATTTTCTACAAAATATATTTCGGAGCATCTTGATATTTTCAACAAAACACAGTTAATCATATGGCCCCTTAATAAAGCAGTAGTTGGCCTCATAAACATTTGTTATATAAATTGACTGAAATCTCCTATATTAACCCACGCAGTAAAGTCTTCTATATTTTCCGTCTAAATTCTCCTATATTAATCTTCGGAGTGAGACATCATGTATTAACCCACAGAGTCTATTCTCTGTCGTGTCACTATACAGACGATGCAGCTTTAAATAAGCTCTTTGTAATCAAACACACGATAACCTTTGAATTTCTGGCATCAAAAATGTGTCAAAAAATAACGTATATTGCGAAGCTGGAATCTAAGATATCTTATATCAGTTCATGAACTGAAGTTTCTTTTATCACAGGTGTTTGTTATTTGTCTGTGATTTTGCAGACAATAATATTACACTTTAACGAAGAGGTTGGTCGTAGAGTATTAATTACCCAATCGTTATGGAGAATACCTGCAGACATTGGGATAAAAAAAAAAGAGATTGATGGCAGCTATTCGCATGTTGGAAGAGACAACACAAAGGTCATCTTCCTTGTTATAGAGCAGAGGAGAGAGAGACGGAGAGAGGAAGAGAGAGAAAAAGAGAGAGAGAGAGAGAGAGGGGGGGGAAGTTCAGCTGGAAGCCAAGATGGAAAAGATAGGTAGCGATTTAACCACCAATGCGTACCCGTTCGGGGTCAAAACACCAACCTATTCAGCACCATCCGATGGCACCAATTTCTTCTGGTCAAGGTTAGGCCACATTCACTACAGATAAATGAAGGAGAGCCATTTTCTTTTGGATATAATCATCCAGTATCACATTTAAAAGTTTCCATTAAATCAGTTTTCCTCTATTTAAGCGAGGAATATACATTAACAGAAACACTAGCAGAGGAGATAGACAATTTTCACTTGGCATTCATTATTCGGGAAATGTAAATAATGAACGGCTAATTACAAGTTCGCAGACATTCTCACTTGGAAGTACTAATTGGATATGGTTTGAGAAGAGCAGATATATCTCATTGAATGCACTTTTAAATCAGAAAATATTAGGTTATGGTGTTTTATATTGTTGGGTTTGGAGCATGTATACATATATTGATCAATTTAATGAGGTCCTAGATGGATTCTCTCCTTTAGGATTCACTTGAAGGACCTGATTTAGCCATGGTTATAAGGAGCAATTGAGATAAGTTGACGGTTTTGAATTGGACGTTGTTAAATGCAGGTGTGTGACATTGTAAATAATGTGTTATAGTAGAGGAGGAAGAAAAACAAAGAGAAAGGGAGGGAGTGGTGGAGGAAGAGAAAAGAGGAAGAAATGGGACACGTAGTAGTATTAGTAGTAGTGGTAGTAGTAGTATATATATATATGTGTGTGTGTGTGTG
>NC_142945.1:42423713-42426213 GCF_046866305.1 Octopus bimaculoides | reverse complement strand
GACCGCGGACGAAGCATCGCACATGTATTTTACAACTGTGTATGTGTTCAAAACACGAGAATACCTCGCATTGTATGACTTTTATATCTTTTAGCATTTATGAGAGGTGTATAATATCCAGTGCCTTTAATAATATATACATATATATACATTTGTGTGTGCGTGTGTGTGTGTGTGTGTGTGTGCGTGCGTGTGTGTGTGTGTGTGTGAGTGTGTGTGCGTGCGTGCGTATGTGTGTGTATATTTGTGTGTGTATACGCGTGTACAGAATACGTTTTAAATGCTATGAAATTTTTAAATGAAAGGCGATAAACTGGTGAAATATGAGATGAAATGAATCCGAAAATATAAAATATTACAATAGCTTCCTATAAAATATTAACAGAACAGTCAAGAAGTCACTTTGGCGATTCTCTTCCATTTTATTATGCGTGTGTATGTGTAACTGTGTCTGTATAAACACACAGACATATAGGTGTGTCTGAATATCATGTTCGAGTTTAAAAAGATATATATGAATACATATACATACATATTATATATAAATCGATGTATATATGTGAGAGTATGTATACGTATAGATATATATATATATATATATATATATATATATATATATAAACGTACATACATATGTATATGTATATATATGTATATATGTATATATGTATGTGCATATATATACATATGTATATATATATATATATATATATATATATATATATATATATATATATATATATATATATATACATTATACAAGAATAAGGGCAGGGAATCGTCAATTAGTAATAGAATTAATAATTAACAATTTTGCCAAGTAGTTCAGTATGAAAAAAACCTTTATCGGTAAAATCATTTATCATCGTAAATATACAGGGATTAGCATTAAGTTGCTTCTCCAACATACTGAAAATTTAGAGAAAAATTCATTTAGAGAAAAATTTGTAGTTTAGAATCAGTAGTTTTTTGACTGCTATTTCTAAATTTTCAGTATGTTGGAGAAGCAACTCAATGCTAATCCCTGTATAGTTACGATGATATATATATATATATATATATATATATATATACACACACATACATGACGCATGTATATATACAGCAAAATTTGTACTTTTATTTGTGTGTCTGTGTCTGTTCGGATCATACGGCGTGGACATGTGTACAAACACCCTTTTACATATCCTATGATACCATGTATTTATACTGGCTATTTTAGTCAACCATTTGTCTTATGATATTACCAGACTAAAAATCAATTAATATTCCGTTGTTTGGCCTATCTCCTTGCACTCAAACTCTCTCTCTCTCTCTCTTTCTCTCTCTCTCTCTCTCTTTCTCTCTCTCTCTCTCTCTCTCGCTCTCTCTCTCCCTCTCTCTCTATCTCTCTATCTCTCTCTCGCTCTCATTGCAATCACATCCCATTGGTACACAAACATTCAATTATCAACAATGTACAATTACAAACAGAAATCTTCAAATACAAGAGCGGACATGAGTACATAGGATCAAGATTGTGTTCTATGCGCAGGTGCGGTTGTGTGGCATCAAGGTTGCTTCCAAACCAGATGGTTTCCGGTTCAATCTCAATGCGTAGCAATTCGGGAAGTGTTTTCTGCTTTAGCCTCAGTCCGAAGAAAGCCTTATAAGTGTACTTAGTTGAGAGAAACTGAAAGAAACCCTCACTCTATTTACATATGTGTGCGTGTGTTTGTGTATGCGTATATGTGTGTGTTTCTGTGTGCGTCTGTGTATGCATCTCTGTGTTTGTGCTTGTGTTTGTCTCATTCCACCGTTTGACAAATAGTGTTGGTTTGTTGATGTCCCTTTAAATTAACGGTTCGGCAGATGGGACCGTTAGAAAAAGTGCAACGCTTAACAAAATAATTAGTATTTGGATCGATTTCTTCGATTGAAAATTTAAAGGGCAATGTCCCAGCATGGCCGTTGTCCGATGACTGAAACAAGTAAAACATAAAGGATATTAGTCTTTCAACATTCGTATACTCCAGGGAATGCTTTTGCCCTCTACTTTCTTCGTACTGTGTATCAAAGTCTAACATGCCTGAATTCTATGATATTGATCTCAATTCAATGAGGTAGAATCAGAACAAACCACTTTGGTACACTTGTTCATTCAAAGGCCGCTGCTCCTCCAAACCAGCCACATCAAATTTCTTCTAGTGTAAACCATACATCATACATGTAACAAAGTAACTTCGGAAGCTAGAATATTCAGAGTTATGAAGAGTAAGTTGCTATCCTCTGTAACGAACCTTTTATCAGGTGTACTGCCCAGCCGCAACCGAAGCAATACGGCATTCAGATATACCAAACTCCATTATCTATCGCTTATACTATATTGAATCTTCTGCAAAGATAGTTAAGATATCGTTAATTCAAACGCATTTCAGCTCCGGAAACAGAAGAGCAATCGCTAAAGTCATAGACAAGAAAACCAGTGTTCTGTGTTTGGCATTTATCGCACCAAGTCCTA
>NC_142945.1:42411213-42418713 GCF_046866305.1 Octopus bimaculoides | reverse complement strand
TGTGCGTATATATGTATATGTGTATGTGTATATGTACATATACAATATATATTATATACATCTACACATATATGTATATATGAAGCATATATATATATGTGTAAATATGTGTATTTTGCATGTGTATATGAGTTGTTCGTATATATATATACGCACACGTATTTGTGTATTTATGTTTATATGGAAGCATATATTACTTATGAAAACTCAAGTTTCCTTTACCTTTCGTCTTGGTGCTCAAGAAATTTCCGTACAAGATATAAATTATCTGCAGCTACGGCGTTGATTGTCATATATGGAAATATTACATGAAGAGTTTTAACTCCTACTAAATAATACAAATGTAAAGGGTAGGATACTACTTCCTAGACGTTAGTCCCTCTTGTTTATGTTATCAATATAAAAACGGAGTTAATGCAATGTTTGAAATAAAGAATTGATGCCTCTTATAGTATATTTTGAAGACGATGTCTACGTTCATTCGGAAATCGCGAAGTGTTTCGTTCGTTTACATTGCCCGGTATCTTGTGCTGCCAGAGCTTTGAATTGAGTGGAAAATCTTCTGTAGATGTTGCTTGATGAAACGTTTTGCTTATGTTCCTTTCATTAAAATGTGTTCATCCTATGTGTCTGTGTGCGTGCATATGTATCTGTGTGTCTGTGTGTATGTGTGTAACAAGGAATGTACAATCGAAAATCTGTTTAACTTTCGTTATAAAGATTCATCCCTTTGTTTTGTACATAAGTCTAATACACTTTAATTTTGGCGTTGTTCTCCAGGACCGATAAAAGAAGAAAGTACCTGGCTGTGATGCATGTGCCTGGTGTACACATATCAGACGAGTATGTCAAGAAGGATATTTTCGGCTTCGTATATTTGTACCCCAGTGTAACTTTGATGGCATGCGCTGCTCTCTCACTCAGTAATAATAATAAAGGAATCTTCCAGGGGGACTATGTCTCCCAACTGATATTTGTGCTAGGAATGAGTCCTTGAGTCAAATATTACAGAAAACAAGGATGGAGTACGATGTGGGAAGAGGTCGGGGAAAACTGAACCACTTGCTATTCATGGACGACCTGAAATTATTCACATAAAGTGAAGCAGAACTGAATAGCCTAGTCCAGTCTGTGCGGATTTTCTCAAATGGTATTAGGATGGAGTCTGGGCTCTCAAAATGTGCTACGATGGTGATAAAACGAGGGAAGTTTGTCAGGACAGAAGGCACATGTTTGCAAACTGGTGAAATGGTGAAGGAAATTGAACCTCAATCCAGCTATAAATACCAGGGAATACTTTAGGAAGATGGAATCAAACATTACGAAATGAAGGAAAAGACAAATACATGGAGTGAGTGAGAAAATATTGGCTTCAAAGATGAATGCCAGAAACATAATTTAAGCAATAAACTCGCGCGCAGTCTCAGTAGTTCGGTATGTCGATGGGGCCTTGAAGTATATAGAGGAGGAGCTAAAGGAGATGGACAGGAAGATACTAAATACAACGAAGGTTTTGCTCCAGCATGGCTGAAAAATCAATAAGGAGAAACCAGTAAAATTATAGTAGAGAAGTACTGAGTGGGGGAAATTTAATTCACATTTATTTAATGGCTCCCTCCTAACGTCAAAGAACAATTCCTCACTTTGAAATGGCCTGTCTAGAATTTACAGGATATTATGTCATATAACTTAATTCCAGATATAAAGGAATCTATTTTGATTCTGTTTAGAATATATAGTTAATAAGATCGAGACCCATTTAGCAGCACATGAGAGAACAATATTTATATTTTATAGAATAAAATAATAAATGTATAGGTGTGGTCACGCGGGTGCCTGTGCGTGAATATTTGTGGCTTACATATATACACCATACATAAATGTACATGTCTATACACACACATATATATATACATATATATATATAAATATATACATATATATATATATATATATATATATATATATATATATATATATATATATATATATATATATATATATATATATATATATATAGATATATATATATACACACACACACACACACACATATATATATATATATATATATATATATATATATACATGCATATATATATATATTTATATCTATACGTACACATGCACCCACACACAATTGTGACGAACAGAATTTTGTTATAGTAACTCTGTCGACGAATCGACTAATGTAATAACTAACATCTCCTAAATCTACTAGCAGCAACCAATCAGCAAACACCATAACTAATACTCACCCAATCATCGCTAAGAGTACTAACTAATTTCAAAGAACGAAAGCATGAAACTGCAATTAAAATGACTGAAATGAAAGAACGTATCACATTTTAATTGGTAATAAAAAAAAGAGTGATTTTTTTGCTTGAGTTGGTAAAAGGCCACAAATTGGTAGTAAAAAAATGGTAATTACGTATATAATATTTCATATACACCATTATATTTGTATACATTTGTGTACGTGGGTAGGTTCTTTCTGTCTTCATTTATATAATGTGTGTGTATGTGTGTGTGTATGTGTGTGTGTGTGTGTGTGTGTGTGTGTGTGTGTAAATTGAATTATGTTACAATATGCGTGTGCATATATATGTAACTCTCTCTCACTGCCTAGACGACGTCAATAAAATTGTGCATATAATGTCTGGACATATATATATATATATATATATATATATATATATATATATATATATAAATGGGGGAAGGCAATCACATACATATATATAAACATATATGCACTTGTATGTATGAATCTATACATAAACATACATATGTAATATACACTCTATTTATACAGTATATAAAGTATACACAACAATATATTAACTACATGTATATATATATATATATATATATATATATATATATATATATATATATATATATATATATAGGGAAGGAGCATGGCTCAATGTTTAGAACGTCGAGCTTACGAGGTTGTGAGTTCGAATTCCAGACCGGGCTGCGTGTTGTGTTCTTGAGAGCAAGACACTTTATTTCACGTTGCTCCAATTCACTGAGCTGTAGAAATGAGTTGCGACGTCACAGGTGCCAAGCTGTATCGGCCCTTGCCTTTTCTTGTTGTCGCTATTGCAGCTAAGAAGAGACTGCATTTCCAAGAATCACATGAAACCAAGTGGGGTCATAGCGTTGTAAGGGATAGTAATTCATTTCTAATTCATCTCTGTATCAACTACTAAATCTAAGACTAGAAAACTGTGTCTATTTTGAATAAAGGACAAGAGTGAGTTGACAGCTCATGGATAGGTATGGTCATAAATATTGTCATATGTATCCCTTTTCCTCGGGGAGGAAATAAGACATATGGAGTAGTCAGTTGGTTATAAGTAACTGTCTATAAAAAGAGGCAGGGTAGGAGTAGGCTTTAAATCATGATGTTACTTACCAGTTAAAGGGGCAAGACGCTAAGAAACTTAAGATATTAATACAGAGGAAATTTTATTTTGGGGCACTGTGGGTGATTGTTAATAAACAATATTGTTATGTTGTAAAGAGATAAAACTTCAGAATTTCAAAAATGATATCATAACCAAAATAGGTAAGAGGTGCGTATATATCAATTATACACATTAAAAAGGAATGATTACATAGAATCAGTTTAATACTCATTCATGTATTAATTAATTACTTATTAGGTGATTTCTATAAAGACTGTTGAGTGTGTATGAATGTATGTATGTATGTATGTATGTATGTGTGTTTGTCTGTCTGTATGTATGTACGTATGCATGCATGTATGTATTTATGTATGTATGTTTGTACATATCTATGTATGTATACCTTTACAGTAACACTACTTGGCCCCGGGTTGCCCTGAACGGATATCCATATATTGTAAACTTTTGTTCCACTGTTCCTATATGGGCTTAGCTTGGACGTCTCCAACACCACCTCCAGCAATACAAACGTCACATGCACCTCCAACACGATCAGTAACAACGCCTCCAACTCTGGTCCTCCTACAAAGTCTCAAGTTATAAGAACAATAAAATAAAGTACCTGTACATCATTTCAAACTGCACGAGAAAAGTTTCATCTATATATATATATATATATATATATATATATATATATATATATATATATATATATATATATATATATATATATACAGTGATGTAAACGTGTATATATAGATGCAGATCCGCACAACTGTAAACACGTATATGATTGTACACAGATTTTGCTACATACGCAGATACACACCGATACATAAATAGAAGGACCAGTATTTTGCTTGTATATATGTTAGATGGAGGTTTTACAAACGATACAATATGTATAAGTCTATGAACTTGTGTATATGTATATTTAATATGTGTCCACGTGTGTTTTTCAGTGTGAATTTCGTTCAGTCTCTTAGTCCATCTGTGTATCATGCAGTCTATGCATCTATGTAGTCTCTGTGTTTTTCCGTGTCTTCGTCTATTTATCAGTCCACCTAACTTTGTTTCTTTTTTAACTAGAATTTATATATCTCTATGTGTTTTATGTATGTGTATGTATGTATGTATGCATGTATGTATGCATGCTTATGTATATGTATGAGTGTGTGTGTGTATACAGGGGATATGCGTACGTTTTGGATCGTTTATGAATAGTTATATAATTATCTGTGTGGTTTGTATGTGTGTACATATACACATAAATACATATTTGCATATCATATATAAATACAAATATATATACATATATAAGTATATATATATATAAATATATACGCATATATATATATATATATATATATATATATATATATGCATATATACGTATATATATACGCATACCTATACGTATATTTGTGCACGTATGCATATATGCATATATACCAATTCATACATACATGCATGCGTGCATACATACATACAAACATACATATACACATAACAGATCAACATTACTATGTTGCTTCATTAAGCGGGAGGGGCAAGAATCAAAGCATGAGAAAAGAAAAAATAGATTAAAATATTCAGGATTAACTAAGAAATAATTAAAGCCAAAAAGAATGCCGACTAAAACAGGAAAAAAAAATCGACAATAAATATTTGTTTACCGATTCCTGCAAATATTTACCAAAAGTACAAGCAAGCTCTCTCCAAAATTACTACTTTCAAAACCTAAATCACAAAATTATGAAAAATTGTAATAAAATTTTTCAAATGAGTTTTCGTAAATCTAGTTTTAGGGAGAAAAATGCATTTAAAAATATCATAAAAGTCGTTTACGCATATATGTATGTATGTATGTATCTATCTATCTATCTATCTATCTATCTATCTATCTATCTATCTATCTATCTATCTATCTAGATATATATATATATATATATATATATATATATATATATATATATATATATATATATTACTGTAGTTTCAGCTCAGAGCTGCGGAGATACAACATAGTGTATGTATGTGTGTATGCATGTGCTTGCGAGCACTTATTAAATTGTAAATAACGATTCGTTTGCTAAAAGAAAAAAACCAAATCAAGTGAAAATTTCAAAAATTGAAATGCAAAGCTAAAAATACTGAACAAGTATATTGCAGATGTTAGTTATGATAGGAATACGCTTAGTATTGTTGTTTTTGCTGTTGTTATTCTCGTTTTTTATTATTATTATTATTATTATTATCATTATTATTATTATAATTATTATTATTATTATAGTCATCATCGTCGTTCATCGTCATCTTCCTCATCATTACCATCATTATTTATAATATCCCCTTTCTTTTTTTTGTAATTCCCTTGCAGAAAATTTGCTTCATGTGACTGTTACTTCCGGTGCACAGACAAACACACACACGCACGCACATACATAGACACACATATAAATGTATATATGGATGTGTGTGTATATGGATGAGCGTTTAGATGGATGGATGGATGGATGGATGGATAGATGGATGGATTGTTGGATGGATTTGTGGATGGAAGCACGAAAGTTTATTAGTACACATACGCACACACACACATACACACATAAATTGCTGGCACCATAAGAACTGCACAAACGTTTAAGAGAACGTGAAATACTTAATTGGGGTGGGGGTAATATTGAATTCTGGAAGAACATCACTTACTATGACTGATAGTTCGTGAAACGGTGTGCATGTTTGTGAAAGGGATTTAAAAAGCAGTTCGAATACTACTATTTAGTTTCATACTATTATTTTCATACTGTACTACTATTAATTCCATACTGTAAAAACAAGAAGGTTTCTCTAGACTCGAGAGTGTATAGCATTCACTCTGTTTCGGTGTTAATTGTTTAAAATCAGCTATACCACATAGCTGGTCATTGGAAAAATACGAGAACGGACGTTGGTGTTTGGGAAAAGATGGGGAAGGACGAAAAATGGTGAAAGAAAAAATGTAGAATGAGAAAGGAATTATATAGAAAAAAGAAAAGCGTGAGTTGCGTTTCTTTGGCCCGTTCCAATCAGTGTTTTTTGAACGGGGAGGTGGTTAAATTTTGTGAGACTGCATGTTTAATAATAAATAAACCTATAATAATGTACGTATAATTACAATTGGAAACATCTGTAAGCCAAATTTACTCTAATAAGGTAAAGATATGTAATGACCATTATTTATACTTTGTTGCATATATATGTATATATATAAACAAATAGTAAATGAGTATATGCATATATACGTACAAGTATGTGCATAACGACATCCACCTGTATGTATAGGTGCATATCTGGGTACAGGACATTGCAAACAAACGTAGACGAGAAAAAAAACGAGCCACATAGAGAACATTCTACTTCATCAGCTACCCACGGGGGCCATATATATATATATATATATATATATATATATATATATATATTGAGGATATATATATATATATATATATATATATATATATATATATATATATATTGAGGATATATATATATATATATATATATATATATATATATATATATTGAGGATAACTGGGTTAACTCTGGAGCCTCTTGTTTCAAGGTAATTTAGGGACCGTTATCACAAACAGTGGCTTTGTTTCGACACATCCAAAGGCAATTTCGAACTTGCTGCATATACAATAATCGGTATTTGTAGAGTTGCAAGTCAATCAGACAATACATGCAATGGTTTTCTTCACGCGAATAGTTCGGTCACTGGACTGGGGCCACACTGGAGCACCGTCTTGAATATATATATCGGCCCCAGTACTTATCTTTTGTTAGGCCTGGTACTTATTCTATTGAACTAGATTACGAGGATGTAAGCAAACCGCCACTACTTGTCACGTGGTGGTAGAGAATCAGAATGTCACACACTCATATACTCCCACGCACACACTCTCTCTCCTTCTGTCTCTCTTACACACACAGGCTCGAATTACGTGCAAACACACCTACATACCTACATATATATATATATATATATATATATATATATATATATATATATATATATATATATATATATATATATATATAT
>NC_142945.1:42386213-42406213 GCF_046866305.1 Octopus bimaculoides | reverse complement strand
AAATCAAACAACTTCTTTGTTTCTAATGCTTGTGTCATAGCTACGGCAATCTGAAACGAAAAATAATAATGCATTAACAAGGTTGAAGAACCAGGTATGTGGAAGGGTTGTTGTTGTTGTTGGCACTCCATCGTTTACGACGTCGTGGGTTCCAGTTGATCCAATCAACAGAACAGCCTGCTCGTGAAATTAACGTGCAAGTGGCTGAGCACTCCACAGACACGTGTACCATTAACGTAGTTCTCGGGGATATTCAGCGTGACACAGTGTGACAAGGCTGTCCCTGTGAAATACAGGTACAACAGAAACAGGAAGAAAGAGTGAGACAAAGTTGTGGTGAAAGAGTACAGCAGGGTTCGCCACCATCCCCTGCCAGAGCCTCGTGGAGCTTTAGGGGCTTTAGCTCAATAAACACACACAGCACCCGGTCTGGGAATCGAAACCGGGATCCTATGACCGCAAGTCCATTGCTCTAACCACTGGGCCATTGCGTCTCCCATGAGGAAGGGTATATAATTACTATTGAGATGCCTGCGTACAAGAGATAGTGTGCAATTAGCCACACTTTCATGTGATCTATCTAAGGTACCCCTCTACCACAGCAATGAAGATAATAGTCACAGGAGGTGAGACTCGTATCCATCACTTTGAAGCAGAGTCCAAAAAGCAGAGTATGGAGAGGGTACACCCGAAATCGCCATAAAATGAATTCAAATCGCATCCTTCGGCAAATAAAATGATTCGAAATATTTTTAGGGACGCAAAAAGCATATACTGTAATATTACCTAAGAAATGAGTGTACAGTCCGCAGGACTGGTTGCAATAAAATGCTGGTCAACCGACTGAAACCAGCAATTTTCACCAAACGTTGAGCTTTATTATCAAAGCACGCCAACATACGGTCGTTGAAAAATTGGTTTTTGAGTTGCTGGAACAGCCTGCATACAATTCAGATCGCATCCCTTCCGACTACACCCGGACTGGATCGCTCAAACGTCCTTTACGAGGTCGTCGGCTTGCTACGGAGGAAGACGAGCAGAAAGTGGTTCATAAATAGCTCCGAGACCACCAAGGCATGTCAAAACCTTCTTCGAGGAAATAAGCAAATTTGTGGATTGCTCGACCCGGAAAAGTGTATCGGAAATCGAGGAGACGATGTCGAGAAATGATTTAATGGTTCAACCCCTGCTTTAGTTTTAATAAATTATTGCAATATATATATATATATATATATATATATATATATATATATATATATATATATATATATATATATATATATATATATATATATATATATATATATATATATATATATATATATATATATATATATATATATATATACATATATATATATATATATATATATATACAAACTTACATACAGAAACACACACACAAACACACATACATTTACACACTATACACACACACACTCTCGTACATTATATATCTCTATCACGTATCTTGTATAATAAGCGACGGCTTTAAGCATATTCAGCCATGCATTGTTAAACGACAATGACAAAACAACGGGATCAACGGATTACATATGTCTCGCGTGCAGACATTTTGTTCCTGACACTCAACGTATCCAGTTCGATGAACAGACGTGAAAGAAGATTACAAAAGGTACAGCAACAAGTATGTTGGTTGACATTTTTGTAACGCAAACTCTGTGAAAAAAAGAATAATAAATAAGGAACATTAACAGCAATAAAAATAATTATTTCCATAAGCCCGGAAATTTGGGGAGAGAGGGCTAGTCGAGTCCGTCGCCCCCACTTATCGTTTGGTCTTTAATTTAATCGATTCCGAAAGGATGAAAGACAAAGTCTGCCTCAGCTCTGTTTGCCATCAGGACGTAAATGGCCAGCAGAAATACTAAACATTTTGTTTGGCGTAATAACGATTCTACGAATTCGCTTTTTTTACAATAATAAATATATATATATATATATATATATATATATAATGCGCCCTTTTAAAGCCTAGCCAGGCTCCTGGGCCCGGTTTCCCGGTTTCAATGGCCTATATGATCCCCAGCTGGACGGGACGCCAGTCCATCGCAGCATTACTCATTTTTGCCAGCTGAGTGGACTGGAGCAACGTGAAATGAAGTGTTTGGCTCAAGAACAGAACGCGTCACCCGGTCCAGGAATCGAAACCACAATCTTACGATCATGATGCTGACAAGCTAACCACTAAGCCACGCGCCCCGACTCTTTACAATAATACTGATTTCAAATTTTGGCTCAAAGCCAGTAATTTCAGGGGTGGGTGAATGTGGATTACATAGTTCCCAGTGCTTAACTGGTACTTAATTTATCGATGCCGAAATTACGAAAGGGTAAAATGGAACTCGGCGGAATTTGAACGCAGATCGTTTGTGCGGACGAAATGCCACTAAGCATTTTGTCCGTATCTGCAACAGCTAATTATAAAAATTATAAATTTTAATTACTCTATCACCTAATTATAAAAACGATGAAAATAATAAAATAGATATGACGAAGACGACGACGACGACGATGACGATGATGATGATGATGATGATGATGATGATGATGATGATGATGATGATGATGGTAGTGGCGGTGGGGGATGGTGGCGGTGGTGGTGGTGGTTGGTGGGTGATGATGATGATGATGATTATGAACACCATCAACATAATGTTCTTTTTTGTTTGCCACAGAAATCTGAGACAAACGGGACATTTATACGACAGGTAACGATTCGTGTGGAGATTTATTACATACAATCGGGTGAGAAATAAGTAATGTGGCTGGACAGGAAAAAAAAAAAGAAAAAAGAACGACTTCAATTTTCAAAACAAAAAAAACTCAAAAGTGGATTAGTTTGAGGTTATATCAATACCACATCACTGTAAATTTCTACACAATAGAGATTAAGCATCTAAAGAATTATCAGGTATACGCCTGCTGAGTTAAAGACAATATTATAACGAAAGTCTATGTGTGCATCACATATGATTATTAATGTTTGCAGTATAAATGATAACTAATGACTTCTGTTAAGATAAAGGGTGTTATTACCAACGAAGATGGGCAGTAGAGCATTCTAGAACATAGTATCTTGAAGATACATAAACAGTCAGTTGCCGACTATGGGTAGATGATTTCGTATAAATTAGTGCCGCTTGAATCTATCGGAATTACTTCTTTATAGACAGAAGATAGTAAGGGATGTTAGCATTTAGGATGGCCAATGGCACGTTTAGGAACATTGGAATATGAAGATCAATGAATAGTTGATGTGTAGAGAATTAAAGACAACGTGGCTGTGAAGGGTGGTGTATATAGCATGTAGTTGTTTAAATTAATATAAGGCGTTTGCTCAATGGTTAGAGCGTCGAGCTTACAATCGTGACGTATTGAGCTCAATACTCTAGTGGCACATTCAAGGAAATTACTACACTTGGGGGTAATTAATGTAAAAGTCATTGATAATTATCCGACTTTTGTCTCGTGGTTTTTAAAGATAACAAGAGGACCCTTCACATATTTCTCAACCATAAGCCATAGTCTACAGCTATGCATGTGTATACACTTATATATATATATATATATATATATATATATATATATATATATATATGCATACATACATATTAATATATTTCTCTCTTCCTCTTACTATCTCTCTCTCTTTCTCTCTTTTATATTTATATATATATATTTTTATGTATATATATATATATATATATATATATATGTATGTATGTATGTATGTATGTATGTGTACATATATACATACATTTTTATGTATATGTATATATTACCATATTTTATAATAATATATATATATATAGGTAGATAAATAGATAGATAGATATATAGATAGATAGATAGATAGATAAACATATATCTATATATATGCATACATATATATATACCGTATATGTGTGTGTGTGTGTGTGTGTGTGTGTGTGTGTGTGTGCGTGTGTGTGCGCGTGCGTGCGTGTGCGTGTGTGTTTCTGTCTATTCATGAAATGCACAACCACACGCAAACACAGACACAGGCATACAGAAGAGTCAAAGTATATACGTCGGTACATACCATCATTCTTTACGCAGGTGAATGCCTAATGCTTGGGGCGTGCACTATTAGTATAATTAAGTGATAGAACACTCATACCCAACCAGCCAATCAACACACGCAAATGCAAACTCACACGCACACATATATGTGTGTGTATGAGTGTGTGTCTGTTTATGTGTGTGTGTGTGTGTCTATGTGCATGTGTGTGTGTGTGTAAACATCTATACAACGTAAATCAATATTATATTGAACATTTAATCCACGCATGTCTGAAACGGCCAAGGACCTTTCACTTGGTCGAACCAGGGTAAGAAACAACCGTGATTAACACACCTGATTTAATAGGTAAATTGCGTTTAGCATTGCGTACTCAGGTCAATAGCATCACAGCTGCTTGACTTCTTTCAGCCGGTCATTTATACAAAGGCCAGTGACCAGATGTCCAGATACACACAAGACATTCATAATTGGTGCTGCCAAAAGAATTAATAATGATGTCGTTTATTAATGATCACCTTGTGAGCTGCAGTTGAACTATTTGTAAGTCGACTGTTGTATTTTGCCGGCGGAGGCGGTGGAGGAAGCTGGGGTTCTGCGATGGTGGTGGTGGTGGTGGTGGTGTGGGTGGCTTTTAGTGATTTGATGATGCTGGTGTTTTCTATGGTGGTGGTACAGGCTGCTTGTGCTGGTGTTGTTGGTGATGGTAGTTGTGTGTTGTAGTTGTGACTGGGATGCCAGTGGTAACGGTAACGACGGCGGCAGACAGCGGATAATGGCATAGATCACAGTGAGTGCGGTGATGGTGTCGGTGGTGATGGTGGTAGTGGTGGTGGTGGCGGTGATGGTGTTGGTGGGCGTCATCGTCGCATAAACCCACACACGCACGCAAATCATGATTGATAACCACACATGTACAAAAAAACTATACATACAGATAGCCGTAAAGACTCGCAAGGATACAATTAGATATGCTCATATATATTCGTCTATATACACATATGTACACATATAGCTAGGCAAACAAATACATATGCTTAAATATAATAGTTTCGTATTGCTTACTTTAAACGTAGTTCTGCTGATGGCATCTACAAGATTTGGGTTTCTAGTGTGTGATAGGTTAATACTGTCTGCTATAGAAACAAAGCCCAGAAATTTCGGAGGAGGGAACTAGTTGAAAGGTTGAAAAGTAAATTCGACCTCGGCGGAATTTGAACTCAGAACGTAGCGGTGTGCGAAATACTGCTAAGCATTTCGTCCAACGTGCTAACGATTTTGCCAGCTCACCGACATAGTGTCTGATGGGTTAATGCTATACTTAATAAACATTTGGTCGTATTTGTTATGTGGTGGGAATTCGAATTTAAAAATGGAGAAGAATATTTCAGAATTTTACCTGGTGACTATGCAGAGAATTATACCAAATGACTTTTGTAGACCTAATATGTCTATTAGTGTTAATGTCCCTGGGTAGGTAGTATTGTTACTGATAATACAATTTCAAGTAACTAGGAGATTATTAGTTTCTGTCTGAGAGTTTAGGAATTGAGAGCTGACTAAATCCAACTGTTCTTTTATTATTTTCTTGTTGATTTTTGTTTATTCGTTTATTGATTTGTCGACACTTTTCAGGATGTGAGAACTGGGTGTGACGTTCAGGATATAAGTATACTTTTCTATATATCCGCTTCTGCTGAGAGCCTCATTGCAATAGCAGCTCATGCTGTTAAAAATTTCCCTTTTTTCGGATAACTTAGATACTCGGATAGATACGCTTTTCATTACTCCGTTAATCCTTGATCCAGGATGATTGGATTCAGAGTGGATATAGTGTAAACTTTCATTCGGCTTTTGGTAATGTTATGTCAAGGAAGTTTACAATTTTGATCTTAGATTCGAATGGGAGTGGGACATAATAAATCTTAAATAAACTACGAAGATTTTTACGGGTACATTTCACTTGTGATGGGATAGAACCTTCCACAATGCGAAGGCATTCGACTTTGTAATACTGCCTCTAATGTCGCGAAGATGGGTCATAATGTTGTGAAGTAGGTGAAATACAAGCCTGTCAATTGTGAATCTAGTTAGGATCCTTAAAGCTATTAATGCCATCAACAGTTTTACACGCTTAGAAAGCCCTTTACTTTATTCCTCTCTGTTATGTTCTCTCTCTTTCTCTCTCTCTCTCTCTCTCTTTCTCTCTCTCTCTCTCTCTCTCTCTCTCTCTCTCTCTCTCTCTCCTTTTCTTTCAGTATATCTCTCTAGATTTTAAATTCTCCAATTTCGTATCTGTCTCCATTGGCTGTTTTATGTTGAGGTTATCTCGGTCAGCCGTGTGTTCAATAAGATTTAATGTATCGACTCTGTCTATACTTTATGCATACGAATGAAGAGTGATTTAAATAATAATTTATCATGTACCATTGCATATACATATATAAGCAAAATCTTCTTAAATTTACATACTTCTGACAGGGGCTTTTATCATTCCATCTTTACGCTCAATTTCGCATGCATTTTTATACCTTTCGAAATTGATCTTATCTATATCTGTAAATGCTTTCTCCCCAAACCTAGCAATTTATAATAAAAGCTTCGAGAAATCTATAAGTTGATGCATAAGGAATCAGCTTTGAATGCACTGCATCTCATATTAGAAACAGCTGTAAGCTAATGAATTTCATTACATACTTTATGGTTCCTTTGTTATTTATCTAATTTATACGTACAGATACACATACACACGAGTAGAAAGCCACACATGCACATGCACACACACACACAAATACACACACATATTTATATATCTATATGTATATATATGTACATATGTATATATATATATATATATATATATATATATATATATATATATATATATATATATATATATATATATATATATATACACGCACACATACACACAGACATATATATATTTATATATATGCCCAAATGGGGTGATTGTTGGAGAAAGAATGAGAGGGTGAATAACTCAGAAAAAGAAAGAGAAGAGGGAGAGAATAAGAAGATGAGGAAGAGAAAGAAAAAGAAGTAAGGGAAATGAAGAAGAATGAATTGTGTGTCGAAGGAAGAATTACTGTACGAAGATTAGCATAAAATAAGCCATTTCCATTTGGCGACGAATTTCCTATTTAGAAGTGTTGTTGTAAAGACTCTTCTGTTGTCAATAAGTCATGTCCATTAATCTACTAGAGTTTTAGAACGTCGTCCTTGAGTACTAACTATTCTAATTAGAGAGAGCTCTTCAACAAGATCTGGCTACTTTAATTAGTTAGCTTAGCTAGATACTTAAATGCATTTCAAGTTCTGTTGCTTACCACTCTCATCGTCTCTCTATCTAATCTATGTATCTATCAATTTATCTATTTGGATTTCTCTATTTATTTATTAACCACTCAATCTATCTATCTATCTATCTATCTATCTATCTACCTATCTATCGATCTATCGATTTATCTAGCTAGGTATATATATATATATATATATATATATATAAACCCACACACACAGTTATACATACATACATCTATATATGCATATATATATATATATATATATATATATATATATATATATATATATATATATACAGACATACATGCGTGATTTCATGCATACGTACATACATACATAAATACACGCATACATACATATCTTGCCATTTAACTGTCTATCTATTTAAGAATACACATATCTAACTGCCTATCTACCTATTCGGATACCAATATACATCTGCAGTTATCTATAGCCAATATTCATCTCCTTATCTATCTACCATTATATCTGTATATCCTTCTATCTAATTATATATATGTCTGTCTACCGCCTATTTATCTCTATCTTTCTTTCTTCTTTACTCTCTTTATCTCTCTTTCACACACGCACATACGCACGCACTCTCCCTCTCTCTCTCTCTCTCTCTCTCTCTCTCTCTCTACATCTATCTATCTATCCACCTATCTCTTTGACTATCTGTCTATCTTCCTGAATCTCATCGACTCTAACTACTTACCTCACTGCTATTATGTTGAGAGACTGTAATTTCAAATTGCAGTTACCATGACTCACAATGGTAAAAGGGCAATATTCTAAAGAGAATAAGTGTGTGTGAAGTTTTGTGTACGTGCGACGTGCTTGTGTGTGTGTATTAATATATACACACATACGCATAATATATACACACATAATATACACTCACATACAAGCAATAATACAATCATTAATAAACCCACTTCAATTACATAATTCTAAACTCAAGCCAACAACCCACAATCCTACCTGTGCGGCAAGAAATGCTATCTCCAGTACCACTTCCTAATCCAGTACAAATACAAATTACACTTTAGGTTGTCCGCCACAAACAACAAACCTAGCTCGACCTCACTAGTGTTAAACCCCAACGACAGAACAGGTAGTATAACTTGCAACTGTCCACAAATCCAGCCTAGTTTTACAATACATAAATTCCCTCTCTAATCCCCCTTAATTCCTCTCTAAACACAGGCATATCTATTAGAATAAGTTATCCGCTAACGAAGAAATGTTTAACATTTACGCTCCTTATTATTAACAGGTCCTCCAAATAAGCGGCTTCCGCGAAAAAAACCAATTGTATACCCAACACCAAGTTTAAAACCAAAATAGCACATCTCTTCCCCAATACTAACCCTGAGTCTATGGACACTACTCACACTCTACACCAATCCAACAGGTCCGCAAAAGAAACCTTACACATCGCTTTCAACCGCACCACTGGTCACTCCAAGCCTATAGCAACTACAAGCACCCCACCCTCTCTTGATCAGTCCACTACACCTACAGGCTCTAAACAATCTAAGGCCAGGAAGCGTGAAACTTATGGTTTGATGCACCCTCCTCTCTCCAAGTTTAATCTCTACCTAAACTCTTTAAAATTCTATGATCCAATTTTCCACTACTCCATAAATACTATCCCATCTTTAACAAATCATGTGTGGAAATCTCCTACTCCACCACATCTAATTTAGGATCGATAATCGCCTACGTGAACAAACGCGAAGTAAATCTCCTTTATTATCGTTTGGTTTTGGTTTAAAAGTTCAAAGTGAACTAAACCTTTCATATCCTACCAAAAAGATAACACCTTATGTGGGTGAAGACCTCCTTTAGCCTGAGGTGCCGGTATTTCACTTTTCCCTACCCACTGTCTTCGGCGATTGGCATTTTTATAGAGAACCTGTATCTCATCACCAGTCACTATTCGGTCCAAAAAAGGTTCATTCGTGAGACGTGACAGTAAAGAAGAACACTCATTCACTCTCTGTGCGCAATTAGACTCGGAAAGTTTGTGAGGAACCCATTGACACAATTTGATGACTTTTCCGATGGCACGCAGGTGTTGATGAATGGTTGAATGACCAAATCCAAGCTTCTTTGCTAGTTTCTCAACAGCTATGATGGCATTTTCTTCCACCAGCGTTTGCAGGACATCCTCATCGAGCTCTACAACATGTTGTTTAATGGGATTTGACGGACATCAAAGTCTCTAATTTGTTGTCGATGCACGCATGAACGTTTCGATAATGCATTCCCAGTCTGACCAATGTATATCTCTTCACAATTCGGACATTAGATGCAGTGAATTAAATTTCTACATTTGAAGCTCATATTTGCATTTGCAAATATTCTTCTGGATTTTGTGTCCATATATTCACCAGTGCATATGAACTGACATGTACCATATCGATTATCATTGCATTTAGACACAATGAATGATTCGTCATAGTTGCTTACGACAACCTTGGCCTTTGTTAATAATTGTTTCAACTTATTCGGCTGTCTTTTACTTAGAAACCATAGCGCGATCTGTAATTATATCATTCAATCCCTTACTTTCAGAAATGATCGGCAAGTTTGCTTTCGCAAAGCTAAAGATATTTTCGTCACATGAAGTGCATGTCACCATAAAAGGTATAAACTGTTCTTGTCTTCGTCTTTCTTGAGTTGTCCTAAGCTGTTGTATAGAGATTTCTATAGCACGCTGCATACCATTTTCTATAAGTAGAGATTGGTATTTTTGTTTGAGTAGAAATTATTAGCCATTTGTCTCTGGCATTCACATACTCCACGATTGATACATCTTTTTTCTAGCTAGGCAGTATGGCTAGATGTATTGCACTTTGCATGTGTTAGATGGCACGATTCAAAGTTTAGATATTGATGCATGTCTGTGTGTTTATAATGTATGTCTGTGTGTTTATAATGTATGTCAGTGGTGACGGTAGAGTCACTTTTAATTGCCGTTACGTCTAGAAATGGTAATCTGGTACAACTCAAAATGTTTTGAACATATTTTAGACACCTTTGTTTATCAACTTACCAAGATTTTTTTTAATACTTCTTATGTTTTTACAGTACATAAGTAAGTGTCTTGTGTTTTTGTATGCAGATTAAAAAGAGGCGGACGTTAATTTACTAATCATTTTATCAGTAGACTGAAACTGTCTAATTTATAAATGAAATATATTTTATTAATTTAAGTGTAATTCTGCAAAAGATTTATTGAAAATTTGTGTTGCTGGTAGAACAGCTAACGGAAAAGATATGGAAATTAGTTATTTAAACATGAATTAGGTAGATATTCGGATGTGAAAAATATGTCTAGTATAATTTTCGTATAGAGTAATGTTATTTGACATATATTAATGTAATTATATTGATACATAATGAAAGGAATAGCTAAGTTAATTATCATTAATGATATCTAACTTTATATTAAATATATAATAATGACGAATGACAATATTTATATTCTAAATAACGTGAATGTATAGTTAGCACTTATATAATTGATTAAAGATTAAAGATAAAGTAGATCTTGGCGACATTTGATCTCAAAACGTAAGGAAAGGCGAAATACCGCAAAACATTTTGGCCTGCATGCTACTGATTCTGGAAATGCAACGTTTTATGGATAATAATAATTATACTCATAATAATACTAAAATTTTGCCACAGGTGGAGCAATTTTGTGAGAGCGATGAGTCGATTACATATACACACATATATATATATATATAATAAATGAGTATATGCATATATACGTATATGTATGTACATACCTACATCTACCTGTATATATAGATGCATATCTGGGTACAGGACGTTGCAAACAAAACAGACAAAATGAGGAACAGAGTACAGAAAACACACAGGCCACATAGAGAACATTTCCCATATATATATATATATATATCAATATATATATATATATATATATATATATATATATATATATATATCAAAAAAGCAACAACGATATTTTCATTTTAATCACCTTACTTTGAAATTGTATGGATAATACCGTACAAACTTCTGGTGCTTCAACTTAAGTACTATATTCATCTGAATCTAAATTTTATATATATATATATATATATATATACGTAGAGTAGTAAAAAAAATATGCGACCATTGGCCAAAAAACAAGTAATATTAAAAGAAACTCACCAGCGAGGAATGCTTAGATGGTGTGAGTAGAATGAGCGGGTGCTTTGTCATGATAGAGTTGCCAGTTTCTGGCTGCCCACAGGTCGAGTCGTTTTCGCTGCACAGCTTCGCGGAGAACCCCCATGTTTTATTCATTGTTAACTGTCTGGCCTTCAACGTGGCTCACTACCCGCTAAGGTGCGGCCATCTTTAATCTGGTTGTACCACTCCTTTATTTGTGTTTTTTCCCATGTCATCATCTTCAAAGGCCTTCTGAATCCTACCCGTAGTCTAGGTTTGTGTATTATCAAGTTTTAGGTAGACTTTGATACATTACCTTAGCACAATGCGCTTGGTCATCTTGATTCTAAAATAATAATCGCACAGCAGATGTTTTACGCCTGTACTTAGCACGTCACTGCGGGCGAATGGCGCAATCTTCAAACACGAAAATGTTTGCGCATGCTCGGGAAGGACGCAGCCACCTAATACTCATGCAGATTTTTCTTGCGCATTATCATTTTGTGCAACAGAAATCAAGGTCGGATACTTTTTGGTTACACAACTTATATATATATATATATATATATATATATATATATATATATATATATATATATATATATATATATATATATGTATGTATATATATATATACATACTCACATTTATGTATACCTACTGTCTATCTATCAATCTATCTGTCTATCTATGTATGTGTCTATCTATCTATCTATCTTTCTGTCTGTCTGTCTGTCTGTCTGTCTGTCTGTCTATTTATATATATAATCAGAGGAGTGCAATGATCTCTCTGGCTGGGGAAGCATTGACGAAAATTTTCTGACACAGATTTTTTAATCAAATTGACATGATCATATTATACAATTATTTTTACAATTAAAAAAATCACAAATAAAACTTTTTAAAAATTAAAGTTTTAAAACTTAATTTCTTTAAATGTTAATTCAATTCTTCTGTTTTTCTTGATGAAATTGTTGATAACATCATTGTAGAAGGTATCGTTCTTAATGCTTTTTAAAACGGCTTTTTCTATGCCATTTAGAGCTAAACCTTTCTTGTCCCTGCGAATTTCTTTCATAATTATGAATTCTCCTTAGGTATGAATAGGAGCGCTCAACTATAGCACTTGTTGCTGGTAGTGTTCATATTCATTCACAATGCTTCGTTAACTGGGGCAAAGCTTCATCTAATCCTCTATTATGCAGAATGTAAAGTACAACATCTTTGTACAAAACAGTAAGTTCGCTTCTAAAATTTTGGCTGTCGAAATGGTATCCGTAAGAATGTCTAAGGTAAGGTAGAAATGTTTCCTGGACGTCGTTATTTTGTCTCATTGGATCGAGAAGCGCTAAAAAATGTAATTCATTTAAGTTTTGAAATCGTATCTCAGTTTGCTCACAAATTAAATCTATAATTTTCTAGAACAGCTGTCTGTATCCTTCTTCTGTTCCAAACGCATTTTTTCTTTTCTTCGTTTGAAGATAAATACCATCAACATTAGCCAAAAATTTAGAAAATTCATGCATTTTTTTCTTTCAAAACTTTCGCAATTTTATTTACTTTACGACTACAGTAGGATATGTCAAATGTTTTTTTTTTCTCTGGAGGATGTCAAATGCTGCATTTGTGTAAATAAAAATATCTCTAAACACATTTAACAAAACAAATTGAATTCACAATTTTGTAAATTAGAATACAACGCCTGAGCATAAGTATAGCTTTCCGTGTCCCATTTATTTGAATTATCAATGATGTTTAAGAATAAATCAGCAAGATGCTAATGATGTTCACAAACTGTTTCTACCAATGAATGATTCGAGTTCCAGCGAGTTGGCGCCACTTTTTGGGAAACTCTTTTTTAATTTCAGTATGTAATAACTGCACGCGTTTGGTCAACTTATAAAAGAATAACAAAAATGACTTTATTTGTGGAGAAAACTTATGGTATTCTTGAATATTTGCAGCCGCTACGGACAGAAGTAGATTTTATCTATGGACCATACAATGAACAAAAAAATCATTAGGATTATCTTTTCACAGTTTTTCTGATGGAAGCAGAATATCAACTTGCTTCCCTTTTCCTATGTAAGTGTTACATAACAACGTAAGATTAGATATATATATATATGTATTGCGAATTGACAGAAACTTAATCTAAACGTGTTAGTATTTATTAGCATTTAAAACTATCGTTATCAGCTCTTACTAGAAATAAATTTTCTTTGTTGCAGTTTTAAAGAGAAAAAATATTAAAATATTATACCGGCAAGAATGCAACAGCTCACGTTGCTTGCCTTGAATAGATTTTTTTTTGTGTCGTCTGCCACTGCTTGTCGTCTCGTGCTAATTCCGACCATAAAAGTCTGAAGCTTATGATGTCTTGTAGTTTATATTAATTCTACAGCACAATAGAAGAATTTTGTTTCTATAATTTTGAAGGGAAGCATTGCTTCGCTTGCTTCCAGGGATCTGGAAGCAATATATATCAAACAGTTTCCGGGCTAATGTTTAGTCAAAAAAAGTAGCTTATTTACCTAATGTTGAACATCATCTCCTTCGAAATAGACATCTTGCGCACAAATACAGCGGTCCAAGCGTTCCAGCCACTTTTAGAATCCGGCCTGGGAGTCGTTTTCCGTAAGCGAATTGAACACCTTAACACCTTCTGCGATTCGCTCTCTGGTTTTCGACAACGGTGTTAAAACGGTGCTCTTTCAGCTGCATTTCAATTTCTGGAAGAGATGGAAGTCCGCAGGTGCTAAATCTGACGAATAGGGTGGTTACAGTAGCGATACCACGTTGTTTTTCGAGAGAAACTCAGGAGTGAGAAGAGCTCGGTAACCAGGGGCATTGTCATCGTGAAGAATCCAATTCTTCGCGTGCGATAAATCCGGTCGCTTTCGCAGAACATCCTCCCTAAAACGCTTCAAAATTAGAATAATAATCATATTTGTTATTAACTCAGAACAGATTTAAAATCAATGATGTTCCTAACGTAACCATCCCTGTCTTACTGTATATGAAAAACCTACATGTCCAACGTATCTTCTATTATTCTTTTTATCGTTTAATTTTTTGGAGTTACAAGCTGTGGTACTGCATTGTGTGACATTTAGTCGAACAAATAGAACCCAGCACTTTTTTTGTTTGTTTTTCTATTAAGCCTGGTAATCATTTTATTGATCTCCTTTTGTGCAGAGCTGCTAGGATACGGAGACATAAACGCACCAATACCGACAGTCAAGCAGTGGTTGGAGGAGAGACATTGACAAAAACATAAAGACAAGCACACGCCTATATATATATATATATATATATATATATATATATATATATATATATATATATATATGTGTGTGTGTGTGTGTGTGTGTGTGTGTGTGTGTGTGTGTGTGTGCATATATATATGTGTGTGTGTGTGTGTCGCAAATAATACAGCTAACACGGTAACAACGTCAGTAAATGGAGTTGGGGCTGCTTTATGTATAAATAAATACGATAAATGATCATGCAGAGAAAAATCAAAATATCCTTTGATGAATCTCTGTATGAGGACAAATCTTGTATATAAATGTGCCGTGCACACAAAGGGAGGGCTGATTCATTTAAGAATCGTTATCGTAACCATGTTGCCAGCTTTAAGACAATGAAACTGAAAAGAACCTCGTCATATATATATATATATATATATATATATATAAATTAACAGAATGAGATAAAAATCCAAGGCTATAAAGATTTCATTACATTTATAAATAGAAGGTCTTACAGCTGTTACCGGGATATTTTATATATCCCTTCATTGGAGACGGTGTGAGGACATGGTTAAGCAATAGTTATTCTAGATAAGATATGAAATAGAGAGTGAAGTGGAGGAATGAAAATAGACGTGAGGTATGCAGAGATATCGTATCTTCAGTTCCATTATTTAGGCAGAATGGTATACATATAAGATTCCTGTACCTTGTGATTATATGCATGACGAGGTTCTTTTCTGTTTCCGTTTACCATATCCATATTCGTCGGCTCGATGCTAGAGTAGAAGACACTAGCCCAAGGTGCCAAACAGCGGGACTGAACCTGAGACCATGTTTTTGGGAAGCAAATATCTTACCACACAGCCACGTCTGTAAATTTATTAGGGACTGTATTTTGATGAAGCTTTGACGTTAATATAGTTGTAAGCTCAAACGAATGCATAGATAGTCCACCGTCGTGTAATACATAAATATAAATACTAATAGATAAATATAAATGTTAAAAGCTGGCTTAAGCGTAAAGCAGAAACTGACAACTGTTGCTCTTCTTTTCCATTCGTACAATAGACAAAGGACTTATTTAAATATTTACTTGAGAACGTATAAGGAAAGTCAAGATGACACGCGACGTCCTAACAACCAATTGATATCACTAAAGGTTGTTAATAGTTTAATTCTTTCGATGTAACTATACGTCGTATGATCATTAAAGAGGTCAACGATGCCTTTCCCAGCGAGAGGTGTAGGAGAAGCTGTATATAGAGCAAAAGGCAGAAGACACGAGCAAATGTTAAATGATTCAAAAACGTTGGTTCAAAAGGAATGCCATCTATTCGACTTCAAGTAGTTCAGCTGAAAGCTGTCCATCCTTTTAATAGGTTTTTACGTAACACGTTGAAGCTGTAATAAGGATAGGGAGGGGGTTCTGTATTAAGAGGTTGTCACATCAGAAATATCAGCGTCACTAGTACTCTTACTATAAATGTCAAGGTAAATACTTAGATAGGTGTAATGGGATTGGATATATGTTGTTTTAGTTTTGTTAATTTACGCTGATAACGCCACAGTAAGTGCTAGTGTGTATGCGCATAAAAGTATACGTGTATGTGTGTGTATGTATGTTAGATAGACGGGTATATATGTATGTATGTATATATATATATATATATATATATATATATATATATATATATATATATATATATATATACATACATATACATATACATACATACAGACAGACAGGTAGATAGATAGATAGATAGATAGATAGATAGATAGATAGATAGATAGATAGGGACACTCACAGACAGAGTGATAGACAGACATATAGATAGGTAGAAAGACAGACGGACAAATAGATCGAGAGACAGGGACACAGAGACACACATATATACACTTACACACATACATACATGCATGCATATATACATACATGTATGTATGTATGTATGTTCGTAGGTACGTACGTACTTATGTATGTTTGTATGTATGTATGTATGCATGTATGTATGTATGTGTGTATGTATGTACGTAGGTATGTATATACACATGTGTATGCATATATATTTATACACTCATATGATACATGAGAGTAAACCATTGTAGACCGAGAGAGAGACGGTTCTGCAACTTATAGCTGAACAACCTGCACAAATAATTTGTTTATAGCAATCAGATATATGGTGTGTACATTGACGTACTGCATCCTTCAAATCAACGTTGTCTGAAGAGATGTATCGTAAGCCAAACGTCAGGTGCAGTAGTGATTGCAGTGCAGTATGAGACGAAGTGATTTTTTTTTTCTGGTGAAGAAACCCAACGCATTACCCGGTCCAGCAATTGAAGCGCGATTTGCGATCGTAAGTGCAAGACGTTGACCATTCGGCCATGTGCCCTCCACATACACACATGCACACGCACACACACTAACACACACACACATATACAGATATACGTACACAAGCACACATACTCACATATGTATATATGCATTATTTGTGTGTGTGTGTGTGTGTGTGTGTCTTTGCGTGTATGTGTGTGTGTGTTTGTACACATGTGCTTGTGCGCTTGTGTGTGTGTAAGTTTCTATATATGTGCTCTTTTAAAGCCTAGCCAGGCTCATGGGCCCAGTTTCCCCGGTTTCTATGGCGTATGTGTCCCCTCCCCCAGCTGGATGGGACGCCAGTCCATCGCACCTTTACTCAAGAAGCAGTGAGAGAAAGTTGGGTGCGAAAGAGTACAACAGGGGTCGCCACCACCCCCTGCCGGAGCCTCGTGAAGCTTTTAGGTGTTGCGCTCAATAAACACACACAACGCCCGGTCTGGGAATCGAAACCGCGATCCTCCGACCGCGAATCTGCTGGCCTAACCACTGGGCCATTGTGCCCCCACCTGTGTATTTATATGTGTATAACTTGTGGCATTTTTTTTCAATTTGCTTGGAACAATAAATCTCCTAGATCTATGATCAGTGCTTTTGTTCATTCACAGTACCATCATCAGGATATGAAATTTCTCTGTCTTCCTTATAGCCTTCATGTATTAGTATGTTTTATAATCAACTTCAGATTATTATAGAATATATAAAAAAAAAGATATTAATCATTAGGAAATGTGATAAAATCAACATAAAATCTAGGAAGTTCTAAAGTTATTTTTTAAAACAGAGGTATGTAAATGTGCAGAGAAGATAATTTATGTTTAAAAATATCTCTGTTAAAACAAGTAAAATAAACAAAATGTTAGACATAAGAAAAAACAATCAAACATAACTAGTGTAACTATCAAAACAGCAACAAAAAAATCTTATTTTATATAAACAAGTCAAATGCAGATATACAAGCAAAGGAAGGTATGAAATATAATGTAAAAAGCGAAATATTTCTACAAAACAACGAAAACCGAAAATTGTAAGCAAGAAAGGAAAGTAATAAGAATAAAATGTATAATATAAACAAAAGACGCTTAGAAATGATACCGAAAAAACTTGTAAAATTAAGCCAGAAAAACGTGCAAAATGATACCAAATATATGTTGAAAAATACTACCAGAAAAGCGTTCAAACATTAATGCAAGGAAAACGTATAAAATAAAGTAAGGAATTGCATAAGATATAGAAAAATATACGTAAAAGGTTGTAAAAGAAGAAAGGAAAACAAGAATGCGCAAAAAATATAAAATTTGTTGAAATACTAATACTATCACAGATCACCTACATAGAATCATTTGAATCTAAAGTCTTGTGTTCAAGTGCAGATGGATGTTAATAGTGTCCTTACTGACAGTAAAATTTCTGTGAAAACAAATGAAACGAAGTGAATATTATTGTCAGGTAGATTAATGTATTGGGATAATAAAATATATGATAATCGAAATAGCCAAAGTGATCGCTGGAGATATTTAGAAATAGCAAACAACAAAACCTCTACACATATATTACTGTCTCTAAAATGATATGTTCCAATTTATATTTGAAATGGTTTGAAGGTGGCAACCTGCCAGAATCAATAGCAGGCAGGGCGAAATGCTTGGCGGCATTTTCTCCATCATTACGTTCTGAGTTCCAGTCGACTTTGTCTTTCATCATTTTGGTGACGGAGAGAATAAATACCTCTTGGACTTTGGGTTCGATGTAATCAACTTATCCCCTTCGACCGAAACTATTGGAATTGTGCCAAAATTTAGAATCAATATTTGGAATAACCGTAATTGAAACTTCTTTAATGATGTCTAAATAATGCACGGAATAGTCATATTTTCTTTTTTTATTTATGTGCCCTTTTAACGCCTAGCCAGGCTCATGGGTCTGGTTTCCCGGTTTCTATGGCGAATGTGTTCCCCCCTGCTGGACGGGATGCCAGTCCATCGCAGCGTTACTCAAGAAACAGGAAGAAAGAGTGAGAGAAAGTTGGGGCGAAAGAGTACAAAAGGGGTCGCCACCACCCCCTGCCGGAGCCTGGAGGAGCTTTGGGTGTTTTCGCTCAATAAACACACGCAACGCCCAATCTGGGAATCGATACCGCGATCTTCCGACCGCGAGTCCGCTGTCCTAACGACTGAGTCATTGCGCCTCCACGGAATAGTCACAGCTGTGACACATTTGATGCCTTAATAATACGTGGAACGATCGTAGCTGTATCCTTTGCTTTTTAAATAATAATAGCATGTTCATAGTAGTGCTTTCTTTGTTGTTGGCACTCCGTCGCTTACGACGTCGAGGGTTCCAGTTGATCCAATCAACGGAACAGCCTGCTCGTCAAATTAACGTGCAAGTGGCTGAACACTCCACGTGTACCCTTAACGTAGTTCTTAGGGATATTCAGCATGACACAGTGTGACAAGGTTGGCCCTTTGAATTACAGGCACAACAGAAACAGGAAGTAAGAGTGAGAGAAAGTTGTGGTGAAAGGGTAGAGCAGGGTTCGCCACCATCCCCTGCTGGAGCCTCGTGGAGCTTTAGGTGTTTTCGCTCAATAAACACTCACAACGCTCGGTCTGGGAATCGAAACCGCGATCCTATGACCGCGAGTCCGCTGCCCTAACCACAGGGACATTGCGCCTCCACGCTTTCTTTGATGTTTAAATAAATAATTGCAATGGTCGTAGCTGGAGCATCTTTGTTGCCTAAATAATACCCGGATTGTTCATGAGTGTAACGT
>NC_142945.1:42376213-42381213 GCF_046866305.1 Octopus bimaculoides | reverse complement strand
TGTATTTCAAATATCAGAATGAATTGTTATTTCTCTTCGCAACAATCGGGCCACGAACTGCCAACAATACTGCCGCCGCCACTACCACCATCGCAACCACCACCACCACCACCGGTGTTAATACCACTTTCACCACCACAACCACTACAACCACAACACCCAGTGCTACTAGTACCAATACCACCACCACCACCACCGTCACAACCACCACTACCAGTACCAATAACCACAACGACCACCGCCACAAATAACAACATCAACAACAATAACACTGCTAACAGTACAATCTTCACTACCACCGGCTCCGCCATCACTACCACCGCCACCACCACTGAGAACACTTCGAACACCTAAAACGACCAACACCACCATTACCACCATCTCCACCATCACATCGCCATTGCTACTACACCCAACAACGCCATTACAACCACCAGTGTCACTATTACAGCACCTCCATTCCCACCACAACCGCATTACTTTTATCACTACAGCCCACACCACCAACCCCAACACCAGCACCAATACCACCTTTACCCACCTATATCTCACGTGACATCACCGGTTTTTCGGAAGCTTTCACTCTTCTTATCTTACCTTATCTCCACCCCATACTCTTTGCCCCTCCGTTCCGCACGCTCTCTCTCTCCCTTTCTGCCTCTCCCCTTCGCTCTCTCTCTCTCTCTATCTATGTATCTATATCTCTCAATTTTCTCTGCGTTTCCCCCTGTCTTTCTTCCACTCTGCCTCTCTCTGTTTCTCTCTCCTTCACCGGATGTCATATCTCTATCTTTGTCTCATTACCGAATGTTACTGTCGGTGTTTTATACCTCAATACAGCTCGAGAAGGTTGGCTAGGTTTACAAATGCATGCTAAACAAAAGGTAAGCTATTTTAATCCTTTTTACATTTCGACATGTCTAATTATACCACAAAATGGTGCAGTAGGTGACTGCTCCGTTGGAACGCATCGATTCTCCGTGTTGTGAATTCGATGTAACCGACTTAGCCCTTCCCCGAAGATGCAGGCCCAGTGCCGAAATTGGAAGCCATTATTATTATTATTATCATTATTATTATTATTATTATTATTATTATTATTATTATTGTTGTTGTTATTGTTGTTGTTGTTATTATTATTATTGTGTGAGAGAGCAGTGCATGTCATCAAAGTGACACTGGAGTAAAGTATACAAAGCCCAGTATACCCATCACGACTCCCCGTCTGATAAGGGTACACCAGGCACATGCATCATAACCATATGTCCATGACATGGTGAACTCATATCCAGATAAACAGTTGATGACCTTGCAAGGGGGGGGGGGCGCTGTTAGAATTTTCTTCAGGTCGAGTAGCCCATCCCATTCAAATGGTCTTTGAATAAGGTTTCATTAAGGATGTTGAACAAAACATCCCAAACTCCAGAGGTGAATTATTCAAACACGAAAGAATACCTCTCAAAATATGGTCATGATACTCCTCCGCACTACTTCTGCTCGTGATTAGAAATTATCATATCGTCAGTCAGGAATGGACATGCTCAACTGGTTAAGGTCAAACAGCTGATAAGCAAATCTATTGTATTGAGCAGAACATTTGTTGTAGCCCATGGATTTATACGTAAACAAAACAATGTACATGACACTTTCAATCAGTTAAAATGAGAAGCCATGAGAGCCACTACCTGCTAATGCATCTGGACATTATTATTATTATTATTATCATTATTATTATTATTATTGTTGTTGTTGTTGTTGTTGTTGTTGTTGTTGTTGTTGTTGTTGTTGTTGTTGTTATTATTGTTGTTGTTGTTGTTGTTATTTGATAGCAGCGTATGTCATCAAAGTGGCATTGGGCTAAAGGTAGCGATCTGGCCACATGTTTGGCATGCCGGACGAAATGCTTAGCGGTCTTTCGTCTGTCTTCATATTCTGAGTTCAAATGCAGCCGATGGAGACTTTTCCTTACGTCTTTTCGATGTTGACAAAATAATTACAAGTTACCCCTCCACTCAGAATTGCTTTTTCAATACTAATATGTGACACAATATTTTCGGAGTCGAACAAAAGGAAATATCTATAAGGGACGGTGGACCGGTTGAACTGTTAGAGAGTCGTGGGAAGATTCCCTGTAGTTGTTTATATTCCGGATGTCTGTGTTCTAGAACTAACACCTTCAATTGACATTGGAGCCAAGCTGTATGTGTCCAAGTTGGCGACCTTTCTCTTGCATACACATCGAAGGTGAAGATAAAACAGAAATCCGTAGGCATCAGCTCATCTTGTCCTTCACCCCACAAAAATCTTGTCCAACCCTCCGCAAACATGCAGATGAAGGGTTAACATTAACCGACGGCGTAACTTCAGTTTTGTTCTTCGTTTCTTCGTTTCTTTCTATGGTTAATTTATTTCATTAATTTATTTCTGCTCTAGATTTTGTTGTTATCGCTTTTTAGTTTCGGGTCGACTCAGATCCAGCTGATATTTTAATCAAAGGTGTTCCAAACATGGCCTTCCTCCATTATGTTAATTCACGCATCGTGTCTCTAAGACTAGGCATCTAATGATTCGTTGTTTAAGTTATACACACACACACACACACACACACAAATATATATGTATATATATATGTATGTATATATAAAACAAAGGATTAAAGCTCGGTGGAATTTGAACTCAGAACATACAAACAGAAGAAATACCACTAAGCATTTCGCCTGGTGTGCTAAACGTTTCTGCCAGCTTACCGCCTTAACAAGCTATCGCCACCACAGTGTTACGAAATATACATCCCGCCCCTCGTTATATTGCTCGTTATCAATTTATCTACTTTAAATCAGACCTGTTTGTCTTATATACTATACAACCGTATAAACGTATAATCTTCACGGCAACCAGATATGTTGACACCTACTATAGATTCGTGGACTTTAATGACATGCAACCGGGTGTTTAACATAGTTGTTGTATATACTATACGGTTAAATAGCCATAGCTAATCAATTTAAACAGCGGGACATCTACTCAGGAAAATGGCGACTTTCTTGACAATTTTCTCATTTATCTTGCCGGTTGATCTATTCACGTTGGGCATATTTGGGTTGTGAGGAATTAGCATCGTTACTCTAAGTTTTATTACCACCGGGCCGGGCCGATGCGCTCATAGCCAAACTGTGCTTAAGCGTGTGTGTGTGTGTGTGTGTATGTGTGTGTGTGTGTGTGTATGTGTGTGTGTGTGCCTGCGCCGTAATTGTCATAACGCAAAAGTGGTACAATATATTAACATATGTTTTATGTAGGGCAAACATTATTTGGTGAAGAACTCAACAAACATATCGTTTACAGTGAATTGATATGTTTATTATTTCGTATTATCAAACGTGGATATGACCGAATAGAATAAAATTTATATATGTATCAGTGCAGGAACTCTCTGTGTGTGTGTCTGTGTGTGTGTGTGTGTGTGTGTGTGTGTGTGTGTGTGTGTGTGTGTGTGTGTGTGTGTGTGTGTGCATATATATACGTGTACGCGCGCACGTGTGTGTGTATTTATAAATATGCATGTATGTGTGTTTATTATATATTTAGGAATGTATGTACGTATATACATGTTTATGCGTGTAGATCTACATTGAATTTTTTTTAAAAAACGATAAACAGTTTATTTGATATTTCTATCCTTATTAATGTTTCATTAGTGATATCTACCTCATTTCTCTACATTTATCTAACATGCTAGCTCCGTAGCTAGCTAGTTAGTTAGTTAGTTAGATAGATAGATAGATAGATAGATAGATAGATAGATAGATAGATAGATAGATAGATATATAGATAGATAGATAGATAGATAGATAGTGAAAGACAGGCAGACAGATATTTATATAGATAGAGATAGAGTACGGAGGGGGAAGAGATTTGTGTAGTTAATTAATGCTAGATTTAATGAAGTTGTCATCTTCAATATTGTTCATCAACGTATCAATCAACGAACGATATCCTACAAACACCCACTACCACTTCCACCACTAGCAAGATTTTAGTCGTTATTCATGTCAGACTTTAGTATGATAGATCAAGTATGAATTGTACCGTCTTCAAAGTATGTCTAGCAACACGTTTCTCACTCACAGAACACATGCATATATAGTTATATGAGCGTATGTATCTGTGTACTCTCATGTATTTTGGGACTTATTTAAGCTTGTTCCTTTTCAGATAGAATACGAGCCGGTCACTAAGGTGAAGAGGCTATTTTCTTTTCAGAACTGAATTGTATCCCAAAATACTTGTATCCCAGAATCCCTTGTACTATTGAGCACATAGGAGAACACATGGGATATTTGAGTTCACATCTGCCGCAACGTTTTAGGAATGAATACACAAGTTACCATCATACGCACAACCACACGCGCACACACACACAGTAATCCTTTCTTATATGAATATATACGAACATACATACATACATATATTGAATTGAACTAGTTTCAACTCACGAGTTGTGACAATGCTGGGAATTTTTTTATTATTCTTTTACTTGTTTCAGTGATTTTATAGATAGATAGATAGATAGATAGATAGATAGATAGATAGATAGATAGATAGATATGTATATATATATATATATATATATATATATATATATATATATATATATATATATATATATATATATATATATATATATATATATATATATATATATATATATATATATATACGCACACACACATATTCAAATTCATGTATATATGTGGGGTATATGAGTATGTTTGTGTTTGTGCATTTAACACATTTATTCTCTTAAGAGAAGTTTCTTTTTCCGTGATATATATATATATATATATATATATATATATATATATATAAAGGAGAGAAATCCAGCTAATGTTGTTGACTATGCATGTACATTATATCACATTGTTGCACAGCTACATGTAACGTTAAGTTACATGAGTGTTATCGGAGTTCCGTTTCATTGTCGGAAAGTACTATAGAAC
>NC_142945.1:42366213-42371213 GCF_046866305.1 Octopus bimaculoides | reverse complement strand
TGTTAAGTAGCAATCCGATTATGTAACACTGCGCTCATATATTCATAGCTGATATATCATATATATATATATATATATATATATCGCATAGTGACACTTGAAGGTGAGTGGTTAAGTTTTTGGCATCAAGATCATAAACTCACGAATTCAATTTCTCTCACTCGTTCGCCCGAGCTGTCAAATATATAGTCTACGTTTACAGCTCATGGTCAGATACACCCCCAAAGACATTTGGCGTAGGCATGTGCGTGTGCCTGTGTTTATCTGTATTTCTATGCATATACACATACGCAAATACTCGCATAATACACACACATACATCCCCCTACGTCTGCCCACGCTGCTGCACGCGCACCTTTATTTTGTGATCACCGCTACTTTATTATCTCCCCTTCTGCCTACCTCTCCTGTCTAACTATCTTTGTCCAACCAGTCGCCATGATTGCCGCTAACTTCAAAATTTGTTTATTTCCTTGTGTTCCATTCTGTTGGAGACGGTAGGCTCGAAACGTAAAATACTTTCTCAGCTTCCCGAGTGTCAAACTAATACACCTGTTTTCGTCTTTTGTTTTTTTTTTTATAAATTTCAACTATACAGAAATATCATATGCATACTCCTCCCCCATATATATGCCGTTATATTTCTGCTGCTTTTAAAGTATATATACAGAATATATATATACATATATATATATATATTTATTTATTTATTTATTTATTTAAATATGTATCCATATGTATGTACGTATGTGGGGGGGGGGGGTGTTTGCTGTGATGTCATTCGATACAATTAAGTAGAGAGGAATTAGTAATTTCTTTTTCGACAAGAACCTTATACAGAATATCCTGTAGCAAATTGGTTTCATATTCCTTGAATTTACTGCAGGAGATAAATCTGTAAACAAAGATAAACATATTCAATACATCGTAATTTTGAATACACCTACACACACACATATACACGCGTACATATACGTCCACACACATACATACACACTTACACACAGGCATAAACCCACAAACAGAGACAAACAAAAGGACAAATACAAACAGACAGCCGCCGCCTGCAAGAACACACATACACACACACACTCACACAAGCATACACATAAGCACACACATAAACTGTTACACACTAGAAGTCGTTCAGTTTGTTAAAATACAGCCTTTGTTCTCTTTAAGCAAAATAGCTAAGATTAACGCTATGTTTGTGGAAGAATATATTAGAAAAATGCCATCCTAAATATTTTCTTTTTATTGTTTAAATTCAAACAATGTATAAATATATACTGAGATAGATAGATAGATAGATAGATAAATAGATAGATAGATAGATAGCCAGACAGACCAACAGACAGATGTATATATATATATATATATATATATATATATATATATATATATATATATACAGGCACAGAACGGCACTGATAACTTAGGAGTAAAATTTAGGATTTCTCGTTTTGCTGCGAATTGATTTTGATAGAAATTTCCCCAGCTGGTTTGCACTCTATGGCGTCACCATTGTTATGTTTACATTATTCTGCGTATTGTCCTTTCTTTTTTTCATTTCAGATTCTTCATTTTCCGGATGAACCACGCTAATAGCGTTTGAATGAAAATAGCCCATCTAGACATTTTTTTTTTATTTTTGAGAAAATGATGGGTAATGATACACATTTAGCATACATTGAGTATATATTTAACAGAAAACCATAATAGTATTATAACATTTATTGACGTAATGAATTATTTAGCCGCATGAGCGCCATTTCGACGGATAATTTCAAAACTGTATTAGTCATGGAATCTGTAAATTCCTTTATAGAAGCAGATTGGACTCCTCTCCTGCAGCTTTGATAGTCGTCTATATGATATCTTCTGGCGTAAATTGACGTCCATTGGCATAAACATCTTGTTTAATGATGAACCAAAAATTTTCGATAGGTTTGAGATCCGGAAATGCTGGCGGCCTCACCATCAACTTTTCACCTTGTATTCCGTAAGACCCTAGTAATGTTTGGGTGGTCCTAGCAGAGTAAGAGGTAGCGTTGTCAAATTATATATATATATATATATATATATATATATATATATATATATATATATATATATATATATATATATATATATATATATATATATATATATATACGCATATGCATGCATATAGATAGATAGATAGATAGATAGATAAACATGTGTATGTATACGGAAAGAGAGGGAGAGAACAGAGAGATACTGAGAAAGAAGACGAACCACGCACGTAAATTAATCGAAGGTTAACGGTGAAATTCTTCAAAGTTTCATTTCCATATATGAAATTTCGCAAGTTACGTTATTTCTGATACAGTGAGTTCTACAGCCAAATGTCTTCAAATATCTGTTGTACGAATCTAAACTTGATGTATGGGTGTGATTTCACATTTAGTCGTCATATACATTTCATATTTTGCTTTAACTTAAAATGCAGTGTTAACGCCTGCTAGACTGAATTCTGCAACTGTCTTCGCTGTGCGAAATCATAATATATACTAGCGTCTATATCTATATCACAGTATTATGGTCTTTAACACCATGTTTTGTCATAGGAAATTGTAGAATTTTACGACTGCCATATCAGTATTTCACAGGGAGATATTACCATAATGAGATATTCCGACATATGATTATTATGTTTATCTTCATTATAAACTCCACTATCTGTTTTAGCTGTTATATTATTTAGCTGGTCTTTTAATTACATTCTGATATCCTTTGTGTTACGTATTTTGTGGTCAATAGATGTTCCTCGGTCGTAAAAGGAATTGTTTTGTTTCAAAGTCGTATCTAATATAATTACTATTCGTATCACATTGATTGCCTTGACTCTCTCTATGACAGTCTTATTTCTAGTCGTATGTTGTTGTGTGTGTTTGTATGATTAGTGTATGTGTACGCTCCTATGTATATGCGTACATGTGCGTTTTATGCAGTTATTCATATATATGTTTGTTTGTGTGTACGTACATCTATTTGAATATTTGTATGTATGTATACATCCTTATGTTTCTAGACCATGAACATACAGGTATACTATTATACAAAACAAATGTAATTACACCTAAACAAACACACACACACACAGACACACACATACACAGACACACACACAGACACACAAACACACACACATATATAAATATATACATACAGGTATTCATGCAGCCGTATATTGGTACAAACATACATTTACAATCATACATGCATAAAACATACTTAAACGGATATATACATACACAGCAATATACACACTCATAAATCATACAAACATGCATAACTATAAACATATACACAACCATACCTACAAACATACGTATAAACATGTGTCTGTCATTCATAGAGCTCAGGCAATCCATGTTTCACAGATAATCAGTATATTAGATATGATTAAATGTAATTTTCTACAGTCTCTGTTTGACTGAAAGCTTTTATCTGTAATTAAAAAAGTACAGCATGTTGGCTTCGTGTCATGCCGATTCTATCTGATAATTATGTTAAGGGTATACATACCTGTGGAATACTCAGCAATATAGAAATTGGTCTAGCAACAGATAATTCAATTCATGAAACAACTGGGTACTCACTGTTGAACTTCGGAGATGCACTACCGACATCTATGCATGTATGTAGATATTTATGTACGATGTGGGTGTTTTACGTCAATATATTATTTTCCGCAGGGCGGCGAGCTGGCAGAATCGTTAGCACACCGGGAAAAATGCTTAGCGGTATTTCGTCTGTCGTTAAGTTCTGAGTTCAAATTCCACCGTGGTTGACTTTGCCTTTCACCCTTTCGCGGTCGATTAAATAAATACCAGCTACGCACTGGGGTCGATGTAATCGACTTAATCCCTTTGTCCTTGTTTTTCCTCTCAATGTTTAGCCCCCTGTAGGCAACAAAGAAATAAATATATCATTTTCCGCGTGCGTTTCAAAGTTACTTTGATCCAAGGACATACGACGGGCTTCTTTCAGTTTCCTCCACCAAATCCACTCACAAGGCTTTGGTCTGCCCGAGGCTATAGAAGAAGATACTTGCCCAAGGTGACACGCAGTGGGAATGAACCCGGAACCATGTGGAACCTGCACCGTGTATGTATGTATATGTATGTATATATTTGTGTGTGCTTGTGTGTGTATATATATGTGTATATATATATATATATATATATATATATATATATATATATATACATATGAGTAGATATATATACATACACGCGCGCCCTGCGCAAGCACATGCACGCGCACACATAGACATACACACATGCAGACGAACAAACAAAGAGTTAAACGGTCTTGTCTTCAATATCTTTAGTCAAGGGTCTGCTCAAACAAGTGTTCTGGAGAGAAACGCCACCACCGTGAACAACAACAAGAACAACAGAAACAAAGACTTCCACCGACGCTAACAACAGACTGTCCTCTCTTATTCGACATTGATGGAGTGTGTTAAAGGCCTTGATCGTCGACTCAGTTATCTGATATAACCCTAACATTTACAAATTTACAAATGATAATGAAAATGCTTTTAACGAGTAAATGATACTCCTAGGTGAACATGGCCGTTTCTACTGTCGCACGCCAGAGTAATACGACCGCCATGCTTTGTACTACGGTTGCTACTGCCAATACAACTGCAGTCGTTGCTGCTGCTGCTGCTGCTACCACTCCTACAACTACTACTACTACTACTACTACTACTACTACTATTACTCTTTTATTCTTTTACTTGTTTCAGTCATTTGACTGCGGCCATGCTGGAGCACCGCCTTTAGGCGAGAAAATCGACCCCAGGACTTATTCTTTGTAAGCCTAGTACTTATTCTATCGGTCTCTTTTTGCCGAACCGCTGAGTTACGAGGACGTAAACACACCAGCATCAGTTGTCAAGCGATGGTGGGGGGACAAACACAGACACCCAAACACACATACATACATATATATATATATATATA
>NC_142945.1:42356213-42361213 GCF_046866305.1 Octopus bimaculoides | reverse complement strand
ATTGTACTATGTCCACTTGCCTTTGTCTACAACAATACACTCACATAGTCACACATCCACCATACCATACACACATACACACACAAATACACACACACATACATACATATGTGTGTGTTTATATGTATATAGATAGATATACTTATACATATATGTATATATATATATATACATACATATACACACACACACCCACACACACACACACACACACACACACACATATATATATATATATATATATATATATATATATATATATATATGTGTGTGTGTGTGTGTGTATGTATGTGTGTATGTATGTATGTATGGGAAATTACAAGAAACATTAATTTATACTAGCAAAAAGATCGCCCTCCGGGTGGTGTTCTGTTGTCCTTTTGATAATATTTTCACATTCGATTCCCGTTTTTAAGAATTCTTATATTTTACGTCTAATTATTTCTTTGTGTAATAGTGCTCACTTGGTGAATAAATATTGCTTTCATTATTTTATCAGTCATAATCTCTCTTTTTTCTAAACAAATATCAGGTTAGTCCAAAAACATAGGGAGAAGCAGTTTGTCAAATTTTACCTTCCCCTCAAAGCAACATTCAGATTTCTGTTCAGCAGCCCATTTGTAAGCTTTGCAGTGTGTGTATGAGACAGAGACAGAACATCGCAAGCAATGAATAAAATATACATGAAATGAAAAAAATCGTATAAATAAAATGTATACAGATGTATACGCCCCCGACGTACCTCGCAACATCTAGAAAAATGGATACTTTTTAACAAAATTTTCTACAAATACCGCTTAGATGTTGTGGCTTCAGAGTATATAGGAATTTATGGGGAAGAATTTTTGCGAAGGGGGGGAGAGAGTAGTTTCAGAAAATTCACAGGATCTGACTTTTCTCTTCATAACTTTCAGGAAGATGGTTATGTTTTAGTGAAAATTTATATAAATCCCTTTCAAACGGCATAGATTACGATTGTAAAGAACTCTGAGGTAAAAAATTTTTCAGGGATTTTCCACATTTTTTTATTATACCATAGCCTACAAAATTATGGGGTTGAAGGGGGCATCTTTGTATGAAAGATGTTTTGAAACCCAATTTTTTTACACCTCCTCCCTCATTATCCCGCTCCGGACATATTGTGTCCAATTCTTTTCACTTCAAGACCATGAGAAGTGCATTTTCCGTAAAAAAAAAACTTTAAATTGTTAATATTTTCAGAAGGAAAAGTGGTTTAAGGGCGATTTGGCTGTTGTTTGTAGCACATCCAAAGACAACCCTGCAGTGAATGCAATGAATATTTAAATTTGTGATGGACTGGACGCAGTGGATATTTAGATTTGCGAGAAATTGGAGTTTCAAAAATTTAATAAACTTGAGAAATCGAAATTATAGGAAATTTCTTAAAACATGGATTTATAAAAATATTTCCAGACGGTCGACCCTTTAATAATTGCTTTCTTTTAGTACTTTTATTAATTGTTACGTACCTAATTAAGAAGCAGCTTTCTCCATTATAGTATAGATTATTACTTCATACCTACGTTTCACCTTTATGTTTCCTTGGAACCAAGCATTGAATGTTCATTCTCTGTAAATTATGCAATACAGGTTTGTATTCCCCGATGATTCGTTCCGGTTAACTAACCAAATGCTCCTGGAAAACCCAAGGCAGGGGTCCAATCAACTATAATTATGAACAAAGGAAGCAATATGTTATTATCATAATTCATTTCACTTCTACATTGTGCTCTGTATTAGATAACTACAGATATCATTAAGTGTAGAAGTTGCTTAACCATTATACAGGAAGCAGACTAGACTATAATAATTTACGTAAGGATCTAAGCTTAACGGTAGCAGTAAAGACAAGGATCCCTTATATATATATATGCATATATATATATATATATATATATATATATATATATATATATATATATATATATATCCACAATATAACCTCGTGGACATCGGTGGCGATGTTTTCTTCCTCCGTTTTTCTTTTCTTTGGACTTTCCTTGTTTCCGACGAAGAGCTCCGCTCGAAACGTCATGTTCTCTCTCTTTCCTTTCCCGAGCGTCTAGTAACACAATCTGTATCACGTCCTCACGTTGTTGTTTTTTTGTCTTTTTCCTTTTTTTGAACTTATTATATATTATAGATAGATAGATAGATATAACAAAACTACCCGATGAACGAGAACGTGAAACTCCGAGTAACAGTTGTTTGTTATATTTCTGCTGCTTTTAAATAAAGCATATTACTGTACCTCTGGTATCTGAGTACTCTTTTTTCCACCTTGTTGCACATTTATGTGCTTACTCCGGTATATAGATAGATAGATAGATAGATAGATAGATAGATAGTATATAAAAGTAGATATGTATATATAAGTATATATGTATACATATGTGTGTGTGTGTGTGTGTGTGTGTGTGTGTGTGTGTGTGTGTGTGTGGCTATTTGTGGTTGTGTGTGTGCTTTATAATCTCCAGACAGTCGTTGCTCCCAAAGTTTTAAAATAAACCAAACACATTCCTTTAAATTGTTTGTTATTGCATTTCGTCTCATAACTCGTCTCTCACCAATAAATTGCAAAGTATTGACAAATCTATTCGGTAGATGGTTGGATTATTAGTAATAATACGAGACAATAGGATTAAGATAGACAAGAACAGGAGTGGACTGGTGTACGGCGATGGACTGACGCGTGTACATATATGTGTTTGTCTGCGAACATGTTTGTATATATGTGTGTTTGAGTGTTTGCGCGCGTGCGCATTCAACCAGGCTCATCTGCATACACATACATACAAACATACATACCATACATACATACAAATATATATATCTATCTGTACACACAAACACACACATACACATATAGGATCTTTTTTAAAACGGGGGCCACATTTTTCATTAACGAAACACTTTGAAACTTGGAACACTGGTACAATGTGTCATATAAAACATCTTTTTCTCTTAGTCTTCTTTAAAAAAAAAGAAATCCATAAATTATTCCATGTTAAAGTTGTCGTATTTCTGTAATTTCAACCAATCACTGACGTCAATTCAGCCGATATACATTAAGTGCCGACTACATAAACAAACGATTCTTAAACAATTAACCCTAACCCTAAAATGAAAAAAGCAAATAAAACGAAGGTATGGAGATTAAATACGCTTTACATCGCTTAATCAGCCAAAGGAGTAAATGTAAACAACTGAATACTTGTCAGTGATTGGTTGAAATTATCGAAATAAGACAATTTTTAACATGAAATAGATTCGAATACAAAAATATTTTTCTGTTCTATAACACAAAATAGATAAGTATACGAAATTTGAATGTCTTTCCGTACCAAAAAGACTACGTAAAACATTAATGAAAAATGTGGCCCGCGTTTTAAAATAGATCCCACATATACAATATATATATATCGTTTACACTTTACTTGTTTCAGTCGTTAGAATGCAGCCATACCTAATTGGTCCCAGGATTTTTTTCTTTGAAGCCTGCTGCTTATTCTATCGGTCTTTTTGTGCCGAACCGTTACGGTACAGGAACGTAAAGAACCACCACTAGTGGTTCAAGCGATGATGGGGAACAGACAGAATCATGAACACATACACACACACACACACACACACACACACACACACACACACACACACATATATATATATATATATATATATATATATATATATAATTAATGATTAAGTGCGACTAGGGTGTTAGGAAACATCTACATTGCTAGAAATAAGAGCTAAAGACAGAAGCAATAGTGAAAAACACTTGTCCAGTGAGCTTACACTGTGAGATTGGATTCGAAAGCATTCTGTTGGGAAACATGCTTATCACACACATACACACATGTACACACACAATACGTTAGACTGATATTGAAAACGTAAGCTTATGAGCCTCACTGACCTCTTCATATAGCTCAGTACACGGATTTCACTAACAGAATCTTTCCTGTGGTTGTAATACAGGTATATAATCTGTAAATGTGATAAAATGTAATGGGGAATTAGGCAAATGCATCACCCAATTGCAAATACTTCTTTCTTCTAAAACGTGTGCGAGGTGCAAAAGTGAGTGAATGTGTGTGTGTGTGTGTGCGGGCGCGCGCGCGGGCGTGTGTGTGTGCGGGCGCGCGCGCGGGCGTGTGCGTGTGCGTGCGTGGGTGTGTGTGTGCGTACGTGTGCACTTGTATGCATGAGTATTTGTGAGCTTATAGAGATAAGAATTTTAAATATGGCAAGTGCCTTCTATGAGATGAAATATTTAGTTATTTTCATCCGTATCAACCAAAATATGCTCTCTCTCTCTCTCCCTTCTCTCTCTCCCCCTCTCCCTCTCACTCCCTCTCTCTCCCTCTCTCTCACACACACACATACACTCACACACGCACACGTACGCATTTGTATAAACATACGCACCCAAATATGCTATACAAATGTATATTATCTTTTAGATGTTTATATATACGTCAGATTTCTTTCAGCTTCCGTCTACCAAAGGCCCTCAAAAGGCTGTGGTCCCCCAGATTGCTCTGCAAGGAACATGGTCTGTGCTTATAGGTTATACATATAGAAATTTAAATACACCTGCGTAAATATGACTATTATAATTATTATTGCTGTTGTTTTCCTTGGTGGAGGTCATGATATCAGCCAAGGACACTGAATTTCGTTTCGTCCTATGTTAAATCCAGCCATACGGCAGCATTTTGTGATAGAATAAATCTACTAACATTAGTATGGTTTGCCGAACCCCCACAAATAGCTGTTAGACTTATAACTTTCTTCTACCCTTTTCAGTATCCCTGTCGTTTGTACTCTGTGTAAATCAAACCTATTTATACAGATACATATATATAAGCAATGATAATTCTCTGAGCGAGATATAAACAGTAGCTGCATGACATCGCGAAGTATGTTTGCCACCAAAATGTGGCTAACCCTTAAAGGTCGATGCTACTGTAGCG